>NC_036458.1:734982-974982 GCF_002775205.1 Xiphophorus maculatus
AATAAAAAGGTTTTATGTAACTTAAACAGCAGACTTACATTTTTCTTCTCAAATGGGCCTATGGTAGTTAAAATCATTAAAACCTTTTATTTTGAAGGGATTTTAACACCAGGACCAAAAAGAGGAGGCGTATTAATGCACATTTTAAATGGATTGACTTGTTCAGTTTAACAGTAATTAGAAAAACGTGCAGCATGAAAAATAAACATGAACTTTTTAAACATAACCACAGCTGAAGCATAAATAAAATGAAAAAAACTTAAAACCCTGGAGGTTGGCTGAGCTGTTGGATTTATGATTAATATAATTTAGGTTAAATTCTGATAATTGAGGCTGAAAACACTGAAACTATTTAGAGACAAAGATTTATAAAGCTCTCTGCTTTATAAATCTGTCTCTTTATAAGTAGTGTCTCACTGAGACACACAAGAAAAGTGAAATAAATAAAAGCGTCTGAAGAAGTTGCATGTTTGAGATATGATGAATGAGAAATTCTCCTCTGTCGTTTTTGCTGAGATCATTTTTTGTATATTTTGGACAGTTAAAATGAATGTTTAGTCTGCTGAGTGGTTTGTGTTGGTCTTCCTCAGTGAAGACGCCATGAGGAAGGCCGGTTCTGGAAACACGACACACAAGTCTGGGACGGACATGGAGAACCACGTCTTCATCAAAGCCAAGACCAGAGTGAGTTGTGCCCCGGTGGCTGATGGGAAACGGGTTAGCAGCCGACGCTAACAGCAGTGTGTGTGTTTCAGGAGGAGTACCTGTCCCTGGTGGCCCGGCTCATCATCCACTTCAGGGACATCCGTGAGTTCTGCAGCTTCCTGTCTCTCCGGTTGCCAGTTGTGTTTGGGTGAGGCTAACCGCCGCTGGGCTTTGTGTTGCAGATAAGAAGGCACTGGGAGGAGCCGGTGAGTGGAGCTCTGCTCCCTGCTGGGTTCTGGGTGGGGTTCGGCTCTGGCCGGACCCGGCTCTACCGGGTTCATTGGGGTTCTGCTGAGCATGTCGGAGCTGCGTAATGTTGTCTGTTGTTTGCCCTCTGCTAGATCCCATGAATGCCCTGACTAACCTGACGGGGGTAGGCGGGGGCATGGGCATGGGGCCCCGGCCCCCAGGCACCGCGGTGGGGGGCATGGGGGCCATGGGGCAGATGCAGCTAGGCCAGCATGCCATGGCCGGGGTGCAGGGAAACCCACAAGCCAGTGAGTGTGTTTCCTGCTGCTGCGCCGAGCGTGCCGCTCTATCTCTCTCTCTTCTTGCTTCGGCATGTTGAGCCGACTCCAGGCTGGCTCCGGCTCCAGAACCGGGTCATTCCTGCCCTCCCTGTGTCTCTGCAGTGGGCACCCCGGGCCAGATGTCAGTGCAGCAGATGGTGCAGCAGCAGCAGCAGCAGCAGTCCATGCAGTTCCAGCAGTTCCAGCAGGCACAGCAGCAACAGCAGGCGCAGCAGAACGCTGCGCTGCAGCAGCAGCAGCAGCAGTTCCAGCAGCAGCAGCAGCTCCGTGCTCTGCAGCAGCATGCCCAGAACCAGCAGCTGCAGCAACAGCAGCACGCCCAGAACCAGCAGCAGCAGAACCAGGTCTGTCCACAAATTGACCCAGCAGAACCAGCAGCAAAACCGAGTCCAGATGCATTCAGGCCGCATTCCATTTACCTCAGAGCTCCGAGTCTGACCAACGGAGCAGCATTCCAGTTATTAACACATTCCAACATGGTGGCGCCCAAGTAGACAAACACTCTTAGGCTGCATTCACAAAAATTCTGTTCAGTCCGACTCCGGTCCGCTTTAATAAAACTCTGGTCTGCTTTATGTTTAGTGATATTAATGAATGAACGAAGCTGTTTGAGTTAATTTCACCCTCAATCTGCAACTCTGCCATCTGCTGGTGGAAACTGGTTCTTGCAATGTAAAATGTTTCACTCGGTTTCTGCTGCTGACGGTTCCAGTGATGTTTGTCAGCAGCTCCTTCCTGTCCTCCAGCTCTCATTTCCTGTCTCTGCAGATGCATCAGACGCGGATGCAGCAACTGCAGCAGCAACTACAGATGCAGCAGCAGCACCAGGCGCAGGCCCAGTCCATCCAGCAGATGGTGCAGCAGCAGCAGGTCCAGGTCCAGTCGGGTCAGATGCCTCCTCACTCCCAGCCCGGACTCGTCCCCCAGTCTCTGCCGGGTCAGATGCCGGCGCAGTCCATCCCCATCAGCTCGCTGAGCCAGCAGCAGCAGCAGCAGCAGCAGCAGCAGCAGCAGCAGCAGCAGCAGCAGCAGCTCAAGATGCAGGCCTTCCAGGTGGGTTTGGACTGGCCCAACACAGCGCAGCAGAACTGCACCGGACTGAAGCTGGACGCACCCCTCCACCTGCACATCTAACTAAATCAGTGTTAAATTTTGGTTTGTGTCCCTTTCATTTTAGTAAAAAAGTTTCCAGGGGTCATCAGAAGTTTATTAACATCTTTAAAATGAAAGCGGCTCAAACGTTGATGCTAAGATAATTAGCTTTGGAGGCGGTGGGGATCCAGCTCCCCACACTAACCCTTGCATGCTCTGCTCTGTCTGCAGCAGGCTCGCACCACGCTGCCGCTGCAGCAGGCCCAGCAGGCTGCAGCACAGGCGCAGCTCAACGCCGCTGCAGCTGCCGCCGCTGCCGCGGCCGTGCCTGGACAGGTGAGAAACCTCGAGGCTGGCCTCCCCATGCTAACGTCATGCTAACGATAGGGGAGGCCTTTTATCAAGATAAATAAGAACTTTGATTCGATGTTGTCACGATAAATTCCAAACAAGTTGAAAGTTTTACGTTTTTCTCCTGGTTGTTCAGTGAAATTATCAGTAAATTAAAAAATACAGTTACAGCTCAGTGACACAAATCATGCACTGCTTCATGTGACCGGAGTCATGAAGAAGAACGTTTTGGGGGGAATGTTTTTGTGTTGGTGGGGCTGTAATTGCTGTGACACAAAGTCACACTGTTACTTAAAGAAGAAATGAATATTGTCACTTTTATTGTTACAAAAGTTTATTGCTATGATAGCGTAGCGACATTGCTAACGTTATGCTAACCTCTGCAGATGGTACGGCCCCCGATGCAGAATCTGCCCCGCCCCCCTCGACCTCCTCTGAACTCCGCCATCCCTCCTGCAAACAGCACGGCCGGGGTCGGAGGTCCGATGATGACCCCACAGGTGTGTTCTTCTGCTCTGAGTCACCCAGGTAACAGGAGCGCAGGCTGAGCCGTCCTTCTTGCTCTCCTCAGGTGCAGCAGCATCCCATGATGTCATCACCCTCACCTGTGCAGGTGCCCACCCCACAGATGCTGCCCCCCCCCCAGCCATCCCCGCAGCCCCCCTCCTCTCAGCCCAACTCGGCCAGGTAAGACGGCAGCCCGGAGGCCACGCCCCCTCTCTCTGCCTGTTAACCACTTCCTGCTTCCTGCCTGCAGCTCCGGCCCCACGCCGTCTCCAGGCGGCTTCCAACCCAGCCCCTCCCCTCAGCCGTCGCCGAGCCCGGTCACCGCCAGAACCCCCCAGCAGAACCACGGGGTGGCCTCGCCCGGGCCCCTCAACACGCCAGGTAACAATCATACAGCGGGTGGAATGCAACGCCAGAGGAGCTGGGATTAAACAGCAACGGCGGCCATGTTGTGAGTGGCTTTCTTCCTCCAGACTGGAGCCAGAGATTGCTGATGTTGTTGTGTCAGCACAAGCCTCTGCTCTATTAGATTAGATAGTAAAAAAATAATAATTATATCTTTTTTCCTTAAATATGTTTAACAGAAAAGGCTCTTAAGGTGAGCCTCATTTCTCACATCCACAACTAAAAACACTTTAATGTAAAAAACCTCTATTAAATTTAATAGGTTAGTTGTAACCAGGTTGCAAGCGGAGTGGCTTTATTTTCTGAGATTAACTTGCCTCTCACAATATGGCTGACGATTCCATTCTGTATGTAGGTGAATAAGACTGACAGTGACAGGTCTGCAGCGCCCCCTGTGGCCCTGCTTGGTACTACAGGTTCAAAATATGGATCCATTCTGACTGAACATCCTAATCCATTTTCAGACTTTCAGTTGGTGTTTATTCACATAACCACTGGTTCTGAACAGGTTCTCAACCAGTCCAGAACCAGTTAGTGGGAGTGTGATAAACCTGTAGGAGGCGCCACTGAGGCCAACAACCTCCAATCCACAGAACAGGACTTGAGGCCCAATAAACACAGAACCGTTGCATGGTTTAGTGAAAGTGAAACCACAACCGTCAGTCGGTTCTGTGTCATGTGACTCCAGCTGGCTCCTCCCCCTTCCTTCCTGCGCTCAGGTAACCCCGGGTCGGCAATGAGTCCGGCTGGAGCCACGTCTCTGGAGGAGCAGCAGTACATGGAGAAGCTCAAGCAGCTGTCCAAATACATCGAGCCGCTTCGCCGGATGATCAACAAGATCGACAAGAACGAAGGTGAGCGGCTGACCTTTGACTTCTCTTTGCAGATGATTAGTTCCCCTCAGAGAAAAACCATCAGCAAGGCTGCAGAGAAATCAATCTGACATGAATTGTTTTTTATTAAATTGCAGTATTATTTTTTAATCTTCAATTCCTTTATTTGATTTATTTACTTGTTCTGTTTATATCTTAATAAAATATTTATTGTCTGTGCAAAATTTTTTATTGTAATTATAATTTTTGATGGTTATTTATTTATGTATTAAAACCTGGTTTCCATGGAAATGGATCATATGCAAGTCTCATTTATAAAAAAAATTTAAAATCTGAAAGCAAATAAAACTTCCTCAAACATTTTTAAAATCTTAATAAAAGAAAATATTAAAATCTCCTGAAGACGAATGTTAAAATCAGTCTCATAATTTGAGGTTTCTACATTTTAAATATTTTAAAAGTAAATTTCTGAACCGGGACGCTGAGGAGGACCGGTTTGGGTCCACTTTTAGTGATGAGTATTTATTACGTAAATTGTACGAAGACAGGAAGTTGATGTTTGTGTTGTTGTGCTGCCAGACAGGAAGAAGGACCTGAGCAAGATGAAGAGTCTGTTGAACATCCTGACTGATCCAACCATCAGGTACCGGTACCGTCTGCAGAACTTTGACACCAGAACGGCCATTTTGACCTCAGTGCACTCAGGCTTCTCGCTGCTGAAACTTAAACTCGATACCGATGCTAAGAAAAATATTTTATACTATGGCACAATTTTCTTTCTCATTAAGAAAAACTATGAATAAATACAATATAAAAAAACTGTAGTCTCCTTAATTAGGACAAACCCAGGGAAGAATTCAGCCATTATTTATGAAAATATATCATTTAAAAATATCATCTCTCTGTTTAGTAAAGCGGTAAGCAAGATGGTAAAAGTGTTCATGTTAAGTTATGTTAATAACTGTTCAGTATTGTTTTCTTATAAGTTTGCATCTTCCCTCTTTGGGACAATAAAGGATATTTCTATTCTAATATACTTTATGGAAGCTAGTGTCTGTTGTACAATTATATTTATTTTATTACAGCTGCTTATCTTTACTGTGTTAATGTCAAGTTTATTTATATAGCACTTTAAAAACAGGTGTAAAACTGCACCAAAGTTCTGTACTAGAACGACAATAACACAAATTTTTATCAAACAGAGTATCAAAACACTACTTCAAATAAATGCCAAAAAATAAAAATGTTTTTGTGAAGCGATTTAAAATGATCCAGGCAGTGGGCAGATCTAATTTGGAAAGGTAAATTGCTCCATAGAATAGGAGCAACAACAGAAAAAACCCGATCTGCTTTCCTCTTAAGTCGAGTCCGAGGAACTGTAATGATTTGATCGTAGGATTCTGGACACAGACTGAACTTTTAAAAGGTCCTGAAGATAAGGAGCAGGTGTGTGCTTCCATTGGTTAGTTCCCTGTTGATATAAATTAAGTTTACCACAGAGGGGCAAATAAAGTGTATTTCTACCCTAAAGTAAATTATTTACTGTGTCGATGATTAGCCTGCTTAGCTTAGCGCCATTATGCTAACTCTATTCGGCAGTCAATATGTTTGACTCGTTATAGAAAATACTTTGCACACAACTGCTTACTTTCCTGCTTTTTTTCTTTATGATTTAAATACCAGATGTTTTGTGCCGTAGTCTGACGCTGCTGCTTATTATTACTGCCGAATGTAAAACTAAAGGAGCCACCTACTGGCATGGAGTGTGAACTGGAACGTAAAAGGACATAAAAAGGTGTGGGAGGGGAGCAATTTATAGCCTTCAATATAAATCAGCTTCCAGTTTTGAAACGCCAATTTATGAGAGCTGATGTGAACAGACTGTTGGAGCGGGAGCTCTCTTTTTTTTGTTGTACCCCTCCAGGAGGTCTTTTGTGGACTCTAGTGTCCCTTATATGAAAGTAGGCTGACAGGAAGGGGGAAGGAGAGGGGAGAAGACATGCGGCAAACATCGCTGGGTCCGGGAGTCGAACCGGCGACAGCCGCGTCGAGGACTCAAGGCCTCCAAACAATGCATGTAAAATTGCTACTGCATGGGTCGCGCTATCCCCTATGCCACCACAGCACGCCGGAGCAGGAGCTTTCTGGTTGGATCGAGAGATCTGGTTGGATCGGGAGATCTGGTTGGAGCGGGAGCTCTGGTTGGAGCGGGAGATCTGGTTGGATCGAGAGCTCTGGTTGGAGCGGGAGCTCTCTGGTTGGATCGGGAGATCTGGTTGGATCGAGAGCTCTGGTTGGAGCGGGAGCTCTCTGGTTGGAGCGGGAGATCTGGTTGGATCGAGAGCTCTGGTTGGAGCGGGAGATCTGGTTGGATCGAGAGCTCTGGTTGGAGCGGGAGCTCTCTGGTTGGAGCGGGAGATCTGGTTGGATCGAGAGCTCTGGTTGGAGCGGGAGATCTGGTTGGATCGAGAGCTCTGGTTGGAGCGGGAGCTCTCTGGTTGGAGCGGGAGATCTGGTTGGATCGAGAGCTCTGGTTGGATCGGGAGATCTGGTTGGATCGAGAGCTCTGGTTGGAGCGGCCAGGCAGATAAAAGCTCTGTCCGACCACCGCCATCTTTACCGCCTTGGTGTTCTGTTTTGATCTCACCTGGGAAAATCAAACTACAACAGCACAAAATGGCCAAAATAAATTGAAATGATGGTGTTTCATTTGTCTGTTGCACTTAAAATCTGAATTATTTTTTTTTACTGAAAATGTACATAATTTTATTTGATGCCATAATTAAACCAGACGGTCAGAATGAGCGCCATGGCCGGTCTGGAGTTAGACAGGAGCTGAGAGACTCTGGTTCACCTGCAGCTTCTTTGTTCTTCTGACCTGCAGGTGTCCTCTGAAGACGCTGCAGAAATGCGAAATCGCTTTGGAGAAGCTGAAGAACGACATGGCCGTGGTAAGAAGAGCTCAACTTTCTGTTTCACCCTTTATCGCCTCGCTGGAGCTCAAGCCCTGACTTCATCCAATCGACTGTTATTTTAGACTGCGCTAAAGCTCATAAATTAGCGTTTCTTCAAAAATGACAGTAAAGCCCGCACTTGATTTTCACGTGCGCCACGGCACAAGACATTACGGCACCCTAATTTATTAGCTTCTTTCACAATAAAAGCTCACATCCGGTTCATGTTTGATCTACTGCAAGTAGATTTCCAGCAGCCTCAAGTTTAGACTTTGCAGTTGCAAAAAGAAATTATGTATCGGAAATAATTGGGGACATTAAGCAAAGCTGAAAAATTCTCTGTTTCCAGCGACTTCTCTCACTTCTGGGTGGCAAAACCAGCAAATATCAACCTGATCTGATGTGTAATTTCAAAATAAAAGCACGGCAACTTAGAGGGAGAGAAATAAAAATGTCTTATTTTAAAAGGCTTTTATTTTGAAATTAAACATCAGATGTGGTTGATATTTGCTGGTTTTGTTCTAGAGGTGACCCTCTGCCACCCAGAAGTGAGAGAAGTCGCTGGAAACAGAGAGTTTTTCAGCTTTGCTTAATGTCCCCAATTATTTTCGACACGTTATTTCTGTTTGCAACTGCATAAAAACAAAGTCTAAACTTGAAGCCGCTTGCAGTAGTTTGATCTACTTGCAGTAGGTCAAACATGAACAGGATGTGAGCTTTTATTGTGAAAGGAGTTAATAAGTTAGGGTGCCGTAACGTCTTGCGCTGTGGCGCACGTGAAAATCAAGTGCAGGCGACTTTTTTAGCATCTTTTTTTGTCACGTCCACATGATGAGGATCTGCTGAAAATTTTATTTTCATTTAATATATTATGACTTTTCAACACAATCCCTTCTTTTAACTATAATAAAATATTTAATATTTTTTATTAATCACATAACATTTTAGTTTATTCTGGCAGTTCTTGTGTTTTTTTCCTTTGGTTATTTTCTAAGAAACTTTAATTTCTTGCCATTACACTAACTTAAGGAGCAAAGAGGATTTTTACTGGCAGATTATCATAAATAACATTTAAATACATTTTTTCAACTTGTATTTGACAAAAAATTATTGAAAAAACAAAACTTGTGATAAAAATGTAAGAATAAAAGATGTTATTAAATTTATTTTAGTCATGCATGTTTTTTCTCATTCTCTCTTCGGAGGCCCCACAGTGCCCCCTAGCGGCCTCTAGAAACATTGCTCCAGCCAGTAACTCCGTGTTCCCAGACACATTGACTCTAACTTCACTGAATATTGTTTAGAATAATAAAGATCCCAAAATAAAACAACTTCTGAGTTCCAGCGTTTGCTAACCAGGCGTTCGTTAAAGCAAAGTTTCTCCTCTCAGGTTCTGTCTTAATGGCGGTTCTCGGTTCTGACAGGATTCACGTCTGTTTCAGCCGACGCCCCCCCCCCCTCCGGTTCCCACCAAGCAGCAGTATCTGTGCCAGCCGCTGCTGGACGCCGTCATGGCCAACATCCGCTCCCCGGTCTTCAACCACTCCCTGTACCGGACCTTCGCCCCCGCCATGAGTGCCATCCACGAGCCGCCCATCACGTAGGCCCCGCCCCTCCGTTCCACGCCGCTTCGTCTCGCCCCTTCTGACCCCCTTTTCTGTTCCCCAGGGGGCCCAACGTCTGCGGGAGGAAGAGGAAGCACGAGGAAGACGAGCGGCAGACCATCCCCAACATCCTGCAGGGGGAGGTAGCGCGCCTCGACGTCAAGTTCCTGGTCAACCTGGACCCGGCATTCTGCAGCAACAACGGCACCGTGCACCTCATCTGCAAGCTGGGTGAGACGCTGTGATTGGCTGATGGATCCTCTGATTTAGCTCCAGTAATTACTGCTATTGATTAGATTCATGTGTGAGAAATGGAAAATTAATGATAAACTGAATGTCTGCAGCTCAAATCTGAGTTCAGGAAGTGAACAATTACCTGACGAGGATGAAGAGGAGACCTAACAAACCAGCATGTTAACCGGGGAGATAAAAGCTCTCCGTGCTCAGTGTCACAATAACCAGCAGCTGCTTGATTCAGCGAAGGAGCAAACCTCACATTCCTCCACATAAATCAGGCTGAACTGCAGAACCGCAGCGTGATTAGCCTGCAAGATCTTTATTCCTGTTTCCGACCGAAAGACGTTCCTGTTATGGCGCTAGCTCTGAACCGATCTTCCTCTACTGTGAGTTCAGACTGAGCTGGTTCTCTCACATCAGCTGCGATCAATAACCGATGATATTCAGCATGTGGATTGGGTCCCAGAGGACTAATGACAGCGCAGCCTGGTGAATGTGACGTTTAGCCAAGCAGAAAACAACCGCCATGGCGCACCAGAAAATCTACAAAATATCGTCACTGCTTTTTTCGCGTCGGCCATGTTTGCTTACTCTGAACTATCGTTTGATCTTGAGAGATTTCCCATCTGATATATTATGCATAAACCTGTTATAGCTGTTATTTTATTTTGTATTGTCATGTGTGAGCTTTGAAAAATCAGCTGACTATTTCTAAACCAGGCTTTAGCAGCAAGGCGTTATTCGATCCATTAGTTCTCTCAACAGTTTGATTCTTTAAAATAACCAACTGAAGCTAACGTTCTGCTAACGTAATGTTCTCTCAAAGCTTAGAGGAAGTGGTTTTAGCTTCAACATGACCAGCTGTAACTCCAAGGCACCGCCCATATAAGGAAGTGCTTCCTGTTGATTCTTTCACCAGAAATGCTGCAGGATATCAGATCTAATCATTTTCTATCATTAATGCGTTAGCTGTAATCGTTATGTTTTCTAAGACCATCAGCTCCAGTTCTGGTTTTCTCACCTTGTTGCTCTTTTTGTCCCTCAGACGATAAAAACCTGCCCAGCGTTCCTCCGCTGCAGCTCAGCGTTCCTGCAGACTACCCGGATCAGAGTCCGCACTGGGCCGACGACGGAGACCAGTATGGTGAGGAAACAGGCGTCCTGATGGGTTTATTTCTCCAGGATTTAATCTGCGGCGCCTCTGAAGCGTCTAAATGTCTCTGCTGTGTCTCAGGCGCCAACGGCTTCCTGCAGACGGTCCACAGGAACATGACGTCCAAACTGCTGCAGCTCCCTGACAAACACTCGGTGACGGAGCTGCTCAACACCTGGGCCCAGAGCGTCCGGCAGGCCTGCCTGTCTGCCGCCTGAAGCCCCGCCCACTGTCTGTAGCCCCGCCCACTCAGCCACCGCAGTATCGCACTACATTCAGGTCCGGTTCAAACCTTACCGGATTAAATGAACTGCTGCTCACCTGGTTACCTGGTGACCAATCAGTCGCCAGCCCTGAATGCGTCACTAGTTTTTCTGTCAGATATTTGAAACCCGGCAACAAATAAAGATTTATCTGCTGTTTTTATAAATAAAATCCATTTCATCATGAACTGCAGTGTCACTTCTCTGGTTTGTCTCTTACTAAAGTTTTCACGCCTCCGTTAAAGAGAACATGAGATCAGCAGAAATATATGAATAAATATCCTGTAAACATTCAGCTGAGGTCAGAGT
This sequence comes from Xiphophorus maculatus, assembly GCF_002775205.1. Taxonomy (NCBI): domain Eukaryota; kingdom Metazoa; phylum Chordata; class Actinopteri; order Cyprinodontiformes; family Poeciliidae; genus Xiphophorus; species Xiphophorus maculatus. The sequence goes on from NC_036458.1 coordinate 745,926, forward strand.
TCAAGCAGCTCAGGTTGTTTAAAGGTATCAGTCAGGGCAAGTCTGAGTTAATCAGATTCATTTCTCTCATTTGAAACTGATTAGTTTTGAGAAGCTAAATTTAGTTCTTTACCGATAAATATCAGACATTAAAATTAAGTTTGAATGCATTTCTCATATTTATTTAACTTTTTAGTATTTTTTCACCGCAGGTGGTTTTCAACATGGGTTGAAAACATGAAAACATTTCAACCCATGTTTTCTATAATCACCTTTTTTTTCTGAGTCTGGTTCTAATAAGGTGTCATAAATACGGAGCTCAGAAAAATTCATTTTCATTTTTTATTAAAATTTATTTTCCTGCCTAAAATCTCCTAAAGGAGCAAATTCGACAAGACGACGGCCTGTTTACAGATCAGCGTTCTGGTTCTGGTTCCGGCCCAGAAGGACCCAGGGGAGGTTCTGGATGCATTAACGAGTGACAGCGGACTGCAAGTGACGAAAGTTACAATCAGTGAAATGTAACAAAGACTGGATTTTATTTAGAGTTCGTCCTGGTTCTACTCCTCATCCGATCCTGTCCTGGTTCTGGTTCTGGTCAGAAGCTGAGGGAGAAGGCTCTGTAGGACAGGTTGGTGAAGACGTCAATCTTGCTGCTGCCGCCGCCGACCGTCAGCACCTGGAACACCAACACACCTGTCACCAGGCCCCGCCCCTCACTCTTAGCCCCTCCCCCTCCATGGTGCGTTCAGGGTCTCACCCGGTGCTCGGAGCTCTTTGTGTTCAGCTGCAGCGTGTTGAGGCTTGGTGGTGTGCACGGGATCTGACCTTTGACCTCTCCTCCCAGAAGGCAGTGGGAGACGAAGGCACCGTCGCCCACAGCTAGGATCTGTGCGCGCGCACACACACACACACACACACACACACAGTGAGGCTGCAGTGCGGCCTCCGGCCTGCGGGGGCGCTGTGCGTCTCCTCACCATGTCCTGGTGGAATGCGGCCCGGCGCTGGCAGCCACTCAGCGGGAACACAGAGGTCGGCGACAGCGAGCGCAGATGCCACAGGGACAGAGACGGGCCGCCGCCGCACAGCTGCATCGCCATAGCAACCGGTCAGTAACATGAAATCACGTCTGGGTCTGCAGCTTCATCACATGACCTCTTACCATCCAATCAGAGTCCGTGGTCAGGCAGCTGATCCACTTCCCGTGCTGAGGCCTGGCGCAGCTCTGAAACGAGAGGTCAAAGGTCAGCAGCTCTGAAAGAAGAGGTCAAAGGTCAGCTGGTCAAAGCACAGAGCTCACCTCGTACTTATGGACCTCGATGCAGTGAACGCTCTGCCCCGTCCTGCAGTCTGAACGACACACCATCATCATCATCATCATCATCATCATCATCATCAGAACGGCCACACGGCGCCGCCACCCACTGCTCACCCCACATCCGCACAGCGCCGTCCTCGCTGCCAGACAGAAGCTCCGCCTCCCGCTCACGTACGCACACGCAGTGCACGTAGTCTGTGTGACCCCGCAGGGTCACCTGAAAGGGTCAGAGGTCAGTCACATGACCAGACATCAGCTGCAGAAGAGGAAGAAGAAGAAGATGCACCTTGAAGGCGCCGTGCTCCAGGTCCAGGATGTGGACGTTGTTGTCCCCCGCTCCGATCGCCAGGCTGTCGTCCTGGAAACACATAGTCATCGTCAAAAAGCTACAGCCAGTCAGAGGTCAGAGGTCAGTGTGTGCTCTCACTCGAGGGTTGATGGCCATGGAGTTGATCTCTGGAATCTCCAGACTGGACCTGAAGGCAACAGAGACATGAGACAGGAAGTAGAAGACAGACAGACAGGAAGTAGAAAGCTCGTCCTCACTTGTAGTTCGGCCTCTTCGTCCACAGCGGCTTCACATTCTGAGGAGACACAAAGGTCATCATTTAACCCTTGACCTTCCAGCTGCTATGTATTAATCTATGGCAAGCTGTTAACAGCCATAATCAAATATTTCCTAAAAACCACCTGAAATGCGTACAGTCATTGAACGCACCGCATTCTGCTCTGTTGTTTCATTCTTGTGGGAGTTTCACCACTTTTACATCACTGACATGTTGAACTGATGGGTTGAATACATGCTGACTTTTGGCTCTGATGGCTTTCCGCAGCCTTCCGTACCTTCTTGATGAGTTCGGTCCAGTTCCAGGCGCTGACCTCGCCGTTCCCTGCGCTCAGCAGGACGGAGTCGGTGGAGAGCAGACTGAAGACGGGACCTTCATGAGCTGCAGAGGACAGGCGGGACTCAGAGACTCACCAGAACCGGACCAGAACCAAACTTCTAGTTTATGCTATAAAACAGTTTTTTTTTTTTTTTTTTTTTTTGCTTGTTTTAAAATTTTCCAAGTTGATTTTTACCTGTTGACTTGTTTTAATAATACTATGAAAACTCTCCAATATCACAGATTTTTGTTGCGTGAAACAATAACCTGCAGGTTTTCTACTTTTAAAAGCTATTTTCTGTGTTTCTCTTGACTCAGGTGAGTTTACAGGTGAGATTTGACTCATTTTTCATAAATCAAGCGCACCGCTCAGGCTGGCAGGTCTCACCTGTGAACGTCAGAACAGGCTTCTGATTGGCCGTCGTGGCGTCTGGACTGAGAGCCGCAGCCAGGCTGAAAACACAGCGTGGTGACAGGTGTGAGCTGCAGGCTGAGGACAGGTGAGGCAGGTGGGTGCGTTTGTTTCGTCTCACCTGAACAGGGCGATCTCTCCGTAGTTGTTCCCAGCCGCCAGGAAGCGGCCGCAGGGAGAAAAGCTTTGGGAGAAAACCGACATGTGGAGGAGCTGAGGACAGAGAAGGCGCCATGGCAACGAGCCGTTAGTTAAAGCCAGTTGGAGAGGATCAAACGTCACCATGGTAATCTCAAAATGATGCTAAGGTGAAAACTTTCAGGAAATTATTAAAAACAAACTTATTTATGAGTCTGAGATCTAAGACAGCTTTTCTGGATAACCCTGAACCTCCTCAGAACCAGAACCAATGTCTTCAGTCAGAAGCTTCTACATATTCACTGTAACGCAGACTGCTACAGGAGATTCTTCCTGCTCAGAGCCGTCATCACCTACAACAGCTCTGAAGAACCTGATGGGAGTAAAACAGTATTTAGTTTCCCTCTGGGGGAGCAATAAAGTACTAACGGCCCATCTTAAATCGCGCATGCTCAGTTTTCATCTGGCTCCAATCGAGGGCCTGCAGAAACAAAGACCTGGGGATTGGTGACCTCTGACCCAACAAGTCAAACCATTTCCTGTTTAAAACAAACTCTAAACTGATCCAGAGTCAGCCCGAATTAAATGCTACACCGAACCGAATCTGATACTCTTTCTAATGTTTAATTTGATATCTGCACTTTTAATTAATAAGGAAACAAATCTTTATTTTGCTTAATTTAAAACTGAGTACTTTTCTTCGTGAAGAACAAAACTGATGCGCCCGAAAAAGGAGAAAATTAACAGAAAATTTTACTACTAATGTTTTAGCTTCTCAGCTCGCTAAAGAAAGAATTTCAAAATGTTTTAATGCTGCTTCTAAAATATGATGAACAGAAACAGCGCAGCGGGTTTTAGCGTTTCCGTCCCTGAACTTCCCAGAGATCCCACGGAAACACGGAGGAATATTGACTGAAACAATGTTCACCTCTACGGGTCCCATCCTGGCCTCTGGATCCTCCTGGTTCTGGAAAAACAAAGAACTCAGGAACAAGCAGAAACCCAAACGGAGCCACAGGAGGGAAAACACGACCGGGACGCTGGAATATGACGTCAGCGCCACAACACGCCACTACATTCTGGGACATGTAGTCCAGCAGCGGCCAGGGGGCGCTCAGAAACTCAGAACCCAAAGTGGAACCAGAACTTTACATATCTTTGAGGCGCACTGGTGTGTGTGTGTGTGTGTGTGTGTGTGTGTGTGTGTGTGTGTGTGTGTGTGTGTGTGTGTGTGTGTGTGTGTGTGTGTGTGTGTGTGTGTGTTTATGCAAAGGGTCAACTCATCAGTTTGGACTTTAGAAGTTGAGAACTTCCTGAAATTGACTGAGTTTGAAATGTGCGCTTCCTGCAGCAGCTCAGTTTGTTGTTTTTTAGATTATTCTGAGTTTTTTCTCTTTTCTTTGTTTATGTTGTTTTTCCATCATTTGTGTTAATTTCCAAGTTTTTGTTGTGTTCATTATGACTGACTGTTATAACCCCAGCTTGACGTGTTTCCCCTTTGGGTTGGGTGTGTTATTGTTAGACCACACAGAGGGCCGGCCCAAAACACAAGCAAACTAAGCTGCTGTTTAGGGCCCATCAGGCCCTCAACAGCTTGCATTAATGCTTGGGTTTTTTATCTTAAACCAATGATGTGCACTTTTCACATTTGTTTATTGAGAATGAGAAGATAATTACATTTGTTGACACTTTCAGCATTAATAAATTATAGTATTTATTATTTAACAGTGAGATTTAAAGGAATTATCTTCATTGTTTATTGTTTCAATCAAACTCAAGCATAAAGTTGAATTCTTTATGTTTGAGTTTGGTTTGTTCACAAATAACTAATTATGTGTGACTGCTTTTAGGGTCAGCCACTGAAACGGAGACCTTTTTTTTTTTTTAACAAATATGTGTTGAAACTGTTGAACTGTTGAAAGGGGCCCCACATCAAATTCAGCTCAAGGCCCCATTCAGACCTCGGTCGGCCCTGACCGCACAGATTAATTTACATAATTATCAGACTAATATCTGAAGATGTTTTCTTTAGAGGCGGGGTTCGGCTCGGTTTGGACCTTGATGCCGCGGAACACTGTCATGTTTGGGATCATGCGCCGCGCCGCTCGACTCGCCGCGCGCGGCAGCGGCAGGAAGTGTGCTGCTGAAGCGGCGGCGGGGGGACACAGCAGAAAAAGTCGGAGGGTGAGCAGGAGGAGAAAATAAGCATGTCTAGTCTGTGAAAGGTGCACAATCTGTGGGTCCAGGCCGTGCATCCTTCTGCTTGCGGGCGCAGAGGCCAACCGAGGGGTGAGTTTGTGACGGAAAACGGAGGAAAGCCGATGTTTTCCATGAAAGGGGGGCCGCGGTGTGTTTGTCGGGATCTTTGTGTAGCTGGGAGCTAGCTGCGCTGCTAACCGCGGCTAGCTGCTGCAGCGGAGGCAGCTTTCCGGCACTAAATGTGGAGGAAATTCCGAGATCAGCCTCCAAGCCGGACACGCAGCTATGCGGGACTGCTGGATGTGCGTTTTTCTCTTGCTGTTTGGTTGTCCCTAACTTCCGCTTTTCTGTTTTCTCTCATCGCGAAGATGCTAATCGCTAGCCAGGCGCTAACCGTTAGCTCGGCCGAGCATCAGCTCCCTCCTCCGCCTCCTCTGCTCTAAATATCCGTTATTTGACTCTGAAATGACCGCAGGACCCTCTTCCGGGGTTCGGCACCATGTTGGGTCGGTGGACTGGGCTCGGAGCTCGGTTGGACCAAGGAGGGTCTGTGTTTGTGATTAAAAAGCGAGCTAACCCCGCTAGCTGCGGTAAAATGGCTCGCCGCCGCGGCTGAAAGCCATTTCAGATATTCGTGGGTCTCGGTGGGAGTGGGCTGATGGCTGCAGGTGGCGCCCCGCATCATGTCGGGAACACTCGGTGGTCCGCCGCGCCGGCCGTCCCCCGCAGCGGAGCGGGATGACGGAGCGCGGCTCCCCGCCCGGAGAAGAATGTCCGCGGCTGGAAATGTCGGATCGCCCCGCTTTGTCCGGATGGACTCCTGCCGAGGCCGAACCGGGGCGGGAGGAGACGGGCCAAGGTCAGGCGGCCCCGGGCGGCTCTCTGGGTCCGGTCCGGCTCTGTTCGGGCCAGGAACCGGGTGGGGAACCGGAGCAGCAGGGGGACCGTTAAAGCGGGTCAGACCGGGGGTGTGTGAACGGAGCCGGGCCGTTCCGGTCGGGTTGAGGCCTCAGCAGGTTTGTTTACATGATGAGCTGAAGGGAAAATTGTGATTGGCTGCAGCTCAGCTTCACACCTGAACTCTGAACCCGCTGCTGCAGCATCATGCTGAGGTGTGAACAGTTCCTGGAAAACCGGGTTCTGGGATCATAAACTGGACCAGAGCCACCATGGCAGAATCACGGGGCTCCAGTTGGCCCGTCGCAATAAACCATAAATAAAAACTAGCTCAATCATTTTCATTTTCATTAATTATCGTTTTTCTCTTTCTACCAAATCTGAATGATAAAAGTCTCCAGTCTGGTGTTTTGGTCTCTACTCCATTTGTTAGTTTATTTATTTTGGATATTTAAAATGTCTTCCAGTTCTCGTGTTAAATGTTAAGTAGATTTTTTTCCATGAATTAATCCTTTTATTTCTGTCAATTATGACAGAAATAAAATAATTAATCGTTAAAAATTAGAATATTACATCAGACTGATTTTTAAAAAACTAGTTTTAAAAACAGTAGTGTGGTTTGATGTAAAGTGTGTTTAATACTTATAGACAATTTTAAAAATGTGCTTTTAACAATAATGTACTCTATAATAATATATAAAATCAGCTTAAATATGACTATAAATGAGTTTATTTCTGATTGGTTGCATCAGAAAAACTTTTATTTTTCTAATGTTGTTTGCAGGAAAACCGTCCAGCTGTTTACACTTATCGGTTTTTATTGCTTTATTATCAGCATGGAGCCCAAATATGGACCAAACTCTGAAGATGGTTAAACATGTAAACAGTAACTAATAATAGTCTCTGTTCTATGAGTTGGTCACATGGACTTAAAGTTTTATCCTGATATCTTTGTGATGCTATTGATAGTGATAAAAGTGACAATACACTGCAAAAACACAAAATCTTACCAAGTATTTTTGGTGTAGTTTCTGGTGAAAATATCTTAGTACACTTGAAATAAGATAAAAATAACTTTCATTTTTCATTTTGATGAAAAAGTTTTATTCATGCTGGCAGGTTATTTCACTTACAACAAAACATTTTTCCTGCCGATGGAATTAGAACTTTTTCATCGATATTGAGGAATTATTGATTCATATTTCATGTTGAAAAGTTACATTTAAGATATTTGTATTAGAAATGATCTTTGTGTTTTCTATAAATATCTTAGTATTTACTAAGGTTTTGTTTTGCAGTGTAAACACAATTGATTACTTGTTTTTTAAATTAGCTGACTGACTGGATGGCACAACAATTATAGCTTCACAAATTCAAATAACGTTCCTGAAAAACTTTCCCATTTGTAATGAGCGTCTTTAGGACAACAGTCACACAAAGAAGAGAGATTTATATCAATAAACTGCACACAGTAACTGTACTTCCTAATCTATTGGTGTTTATTGATGGTTTCGTTAAACAGTGGAGAAAATAATAAAACTCTTAATCCTGATAATAAGGACAGTTTGTGGGGTTTTTAAACTTTATTAATTTGAATTTATTGTGACAATGATAAATCAAAATTCTAATCATAAGAAATGTATTATGACAGATGATGATGGATGGATGGCCAGCCCTACTGTGGTATCAACCATAAATAAGAAAACAAAAAGTTTTATCAGCAGCTTCATGTGAGAGAAAGTGGAGGGACAGAGAGGACGTCCAGCTCTGAGTGGGATCTGCTCCTGTTTGCTGTTTTATTGCACCTCCTGTCAACCTCAGGCAGGTGAAGCGCTGATGGTCACATGACCCAGAACAAACACGGGCCGGGTCAACACTGGAACCGGCTGCTTCCTGCTGCTTCAGGGAACGGACCAGTCAAACAAAACTCTTTCCTCCTCTTCTTTCAAACATGAGCCTGATTTTAACTCGGCTAATATTGGCTGCCACAGGATGTCCAAAGTGTGGCCCGGGGGCCATCTGCAGCCCTCAGAATGATTCTTTGTGACTGTGACGCCCAACGACAATCGCAGCTTTGGCCCATAGAGACACTTAGATTAGAACTGTGATTGATTTATACAAATAAACCTGCTGAATAAATAGAATCTTTACTGTCATTGTAACATCAAACATTGAAAAACAAGACTATGAATAAAAAGTTAACTGAAAACTCAAATGGACATAAAAACAGGCGAGGTCAAACTGATCACTGAGCGAAGTGATGGCTGATCAATCAAATCAATCAAATCTTATTTGTATAGCACATTTCAGCAGCAAGACATTTCAAAGAGCTTTACATCATTACAAACACAGAAACACAAAGTAACATAGAATCAATCATTAAGTCAAGGTCCATCAATAAATTTGTAATTGATTACATTTCAAATACAATCCTAAACAGGTGGGTTTTTAGTCGAGATTTAAAGGAAGTCAGTGTTTCAGCTGTTTTACAGTTTTCTAGAAGTTTGTTCCAAATTTGTGGTGCATAGATGCTGAAAGCTGCTTCTCCTAGTTTGGGGATGCAGAGCAGAACCAGAACCAGAACCTGAGAGGTCTGGAAGGTTGATACAACAACAGCAGATCTTTAATGTATTGTGGTGCTAAGCCGTTCAGTGATTTATAAACTAACAACAGTATTTTAAAGTCTATTCTTTGAGCTACAGGGAGCCAGTGGAGGGACTTTAAAACTGGTGTTATGTGCTCTATCTTCCTGGTGGGTAAAAACAGTTTCTCAGTTTGTCGGTTGTAGCCTTTAGCGATCTGAAACAGCCGTTGAAGCGGTGCTTGTCTGCGGATCGATGTGTCTTTGTGAATTTCCTTTGATGTTCTTGAAGCATTATTCATTTTTGGTAGCTCTTTTTACTGTGCAGCTGGAAACCAAGCACAGTGACAATAAATCACAATAAATAACATTAAATATTGTGAAAATAAGTAGTTCACATTGCACACCCCAGTACTAACCCTTGACTTTCCCAATAATTGAACTTGTAAACTTTTCCCATCAAAACTAAAGATTACTTTGGATTGGAAGCCGTGTGAATCCATCAGTAACTATGTTCTTCTTCTCTCCACAGTGATTCCTCATTGGCTGGTTCCCATCGCTCCCTGCTGGCCCGCCACCCCAAGGCGGGCCGTGATTGGCTGGATGTCCTTTGGTGGTGGAATATGGCCTGGAGTCTCAGCTAAAGAGCTAAGCAACCTTGTCTTCTCCCCTCTCCCATCCCCCCCGACCCCCCAACCCTTCACTGTTCATTACTACGTTGTGAACCGTGACTCCTTCCAACTGCTTCAGGGTAGAGTACTATGGCAATGCATGATATGAGTCGTGCCAAGGGATTCCCCTGTAAAGAATGTGATATGGTCTGCCCGAGTACTCCAAGTCTTCTAGAGCATATGAAAGCACATTATCAGCAGGAAGAGAGCGGTCGTTTTGAGTGTGAACAGTGTGGACGGATTTACAAGCACGCAGCCAGCCTAGCCAACCATAAGAAGTCTCACGAAGTGGGTTCGTTCCAGTGTCCAGTCTGTACGCGTACGCTGCCGAACGCGGTAGCTCTGAAAAACCACCTTCGGATCCATACTCTGTCCCCAAGCAGTGCACACGCAGAGGAGGAGAACGAGGAGGCCCCTGAGGAGGCGGGCCAAGACGAGAGGAGCTTCGGCCTGGCCCAGGACCTCTCGGATGGGTTTGGCCGTTCCCATCTGAACAACAGTGGTGTTGGACATAGTGTCCTACCTGGCCACGAGACAGACGACCACGGGAAAAAAGGCTCCCCTGAATCTGACGACGCCTGGGACAGACCGTTCAAGTGTGACCAGTGTGACCGAACCTATCGGCATCACGGTAGTCTGGTGAACCACAAAAAGTGTCACCAACAAGGAACTATTAAGTGCTCTGTGTGTTTTAAACAATTCAGCAATCTGGCTGCGCTAAACAGCCACGAGAGGACTCACTCAAAGTTCAAGACTCCAGGGGCGACCATGGTGAGCAGCGGCGCTGGCAGCAGCCTCCATGATTCGGAGCGCAGCGCCGGCTCACAGTCATCTCAGAGCGATGAGTCTGCCTCCTGTTTCTGCCACCTGTGTCAGATAGCGCTGCCGAACAAGGCAGACTTCCAGGAGCACATCCTGCTGCACAACACGGCCTCGCCCTCACTCGGACTGCCGCGCAGCTTCCCCGGCATCATGCCTCACAACCTGAGTGCCGTGCGGTCCCCGGCGTACACCCCGGCACTGGGTGACCCTCTGCCCCTACCCCCGCTTCCTGCAGATAAAAGGGGCCCGTACGACCCAATCATGGGTCCCCCAGTCAACAACCCCATTTACACATGTGCATACTGTGGGGCTGGACACCCAGACCTAGAGACTTTAAAAGTTCACTATTTAACTCATGATCCTCATCCACCCTCCCACAGTCAGGACAGCTCCATACTCAACTCGGACACACTCAGCTCTGGATCACAGGGCTCAGTGGCATCGCCCTCTGGTGGCCGGGTGCCTCAGGCCAATTCTCCAGATGACGAAGAGCGCCGCTTCAAGTGTGGAGAATGCGGCAAAAGCTATCGGCATGCAGGGAGTCTGGTCAATCACAAACGATGCCATCAGACTGGCCACTACCAGTGCACCATCTGCTGTAAGCAGTACCCCCACCTGGCGGCCCTTCATAGCCACCTGCGGAGCCACAAGGGCCGCCCCTCCAACCAGCCAATCGGCAACGACAGCAGTGACTGGCTGTCTCCTGAGCCGCTCACGCTGGATTCCCAGCAGAGCTACGTCCAGGAGGGCAGCACCACAAACACTCCAATCTCACTGCCTGGAAACCTTGGTGATTCCTCTCACTTTGTGCCGGATGGCGGCCATAGCAGCGGGTTGGACTCCCTAGAGTTCCATGATCGGTTTGACGGCAGCTCGCTTTCCCAGAGCAACTCTACTCACCGACAGGCAGACAGACACGTGTGTGCCGACTGCGGCGAGATGTACGGGGATGTTTCGGGCATCAAGTCGCACATGTGTCCCCGCCGTGGACAGCAACAACCGCCACAGCAGCAGCAAAGCAACATGTCTAATGGCTTCATGGGGAACATGAACTACCACAGCTCTGGTGGGACATCCATGCCCTCCGGGAGCTCCAGCAGCATTAAAGAAGGCAGCAGCCAGAGACCCTACTCCCAGAGCGGGGGTAAGAGGATGGGCAGCAACGACAAAGAAGACGACGATGATGGAGAGGTGTATCAGTGCTCGGTATGTGGCAATCACTATGCCAGCCTAAGAGCTCTCAGAAGCCACCTTCGCAGCCACGCCAATAACCCGATAGGAGCAGGACCATCCAATCTGGATCAGGACTGGAGGATGATCTGCTCCACCTGTGGCCAGAGCTTCTCCAGGAAGCAGGACCTCCTGAATCACCAGTTAATCCACGGCCCCCAGAGGCCAGACGGCCAGCAGCAAGGTATCACCGGCGGCTCAGCCAATGGCAATGACAAGATGGATGGACGTAACCACATATGTGTGGACTGTGGCATGTTTTTTGCCGACCAACACCACCTGGTCACTCACTTGTGCCCCGGTAAGAACCGAGGAATGAATAAGTCTGGCCTAAATGGAGGCAAAGGGATGTCTGGCAGTGAAGGTGTAGCTGGAGCCAGTGGCGATGGGCGCAGGCCAATGGTTGATCAAAGTGACAAACCACACAAATGTGACCAGTGTGGACGAGGATATAGACACCCCTGCTCGCTCCTCAATCACAAGAAGTCTCATAAAACCGGCGTTTTCCGCTGCCTGGTGTGCCAGAAACGCTACTACAACCTGCTGGCGCTAAAGAACCACCAAAGGACCCACTTTGACCTCAAAAGGTACGCTTATAGTTCAATTTTAAATGTCATGAAACAGTGGAGTTAAAAAGAGAGCTATGGAGAATTATATTACATCATCTGAAATTCCACAAGAAATCTCAAAACATGTTAACTAGTCTGTGAACGGTTAAATATGATCGTAAATGTCTTGAAAGCTAAACCCTGCAACTTATTTGAAAAATATGTCTTTAGTTTGAAAATCTGGATTTGCTGTTTCCAAAAACATCATGCTGTTTTTCAAAGAGATGAACAAACACTGTTAGTAGAAACGTGGGCTCCCTTTGGAGGGGCCAGTGGGGCTGCACATTCTGGGCAAGGGGAGGTAAGGGATGCCAGAGCATTGATCAGTCGATCAGTAGGATGGTCATGAAACCACCGGCATCCAAAAATTGGAAGGCCAATTTCCATTATGAGTAGTTAAGCAGGTTTTTATCCATGCCTTTGGGTAAAGGGAAGGCGCATGCCGGTCCACTCTTTGAGCAATCCTGGACATTAAGGTCATCACGGTCCTGTTGTTGCTCTGTCTGTTGTGACTGAACACCAAAGGAGTCAGACTTCATCTGTACAGGATTGCTTACTACTCGCTAAGTGAAAAACTTGTTTGTTGTTGGCCTCACCAGAGACGTCAGCTAGCAACAGCATGAACCTCCATCACAGAGTGATCAGTCCATCCATGTCCAGCCTAGGTGAGGTTTCCTATGTTGAGTAAAATTAAGCCACAGGCTCATGTGGTGGTGGCCTCCCGTAATTTCTTTAATTCTGGATTCCCACCAGCCCGAGTTAACCCGCTTTAATCCAACTCCAGTGTTTCTGCCTAGACAGTCCAGTTTATTTGGGCAGATTGAACTATGATGGAGACCAAAAAAGTGAACTCTGGTCCGCTTACAAACGTAGGTAAAATCTGAGGCCACTCTATTTTTGTTGACATTTGGTAAAGAGGGAATTTGTGCTCAGTGTCTTCTTCACAGGTTTTTGTGTCATTTCTTTCAGTGGTTCTTGGTTCAGCGCCCTGAACTAGGGCAAGGGGGGGAACAGGCTGCTCAAAGGGTTTGGTTGGTTTGACTCAGTGTAGTGTGTAAGAGAGTCATACCAGCTGAAAATGTAACAAATATTGTACCAGTTGAACCGATACCAAACTATCAGTTTCAGCTCTGCAACTTTAACTCCCTTAGATCCCAAAGACTTTGGTTTCAGATTCTTCCTCTGCTGGGTTGAGTGGCTGTTGTTTTTGGTTGGGCCTGTAACGGTGTCTGGGCTTCAGATCCATGGCTTGAGCGCATTCTTTTGATGTTCTGCTATGTTATACTAAAAGATTAACTCTGTTTATGTTGAAATACTTGGCATGCCTTGGATTACATGCCTTGATCCAGTTTAGACCCGGCTTCAGCTTGGACCTTCCAGAAGTGTTGTCCTTCATCCAGATGCAGCGTTGCTAACCTAAGTCCTGCTGCCATCTTGTTTTAGGGAAAGATAGTTTCTCTTTCAACTCTTCCAGTCATTGAACCTTTAACCTGCTAACTGGGGCCATTAGAGCTCTGGGGTGTTTGGTCATTTCTGTCCGCTTTGGACTGAATCTGCTGGGATGTCAGCTGTCTGAGGTGCTTTTCTGTAGAGTAAGAAATGTTACATTCTTTACAAATGATGACCTTATTCTCCAGTTGTGGGATTGCTCATGCTTTTTAGTTACAAGCAAGGGCCAGGTTTAAGAAAACCTCATCAACACAAGCATCCATGTCCTGGTAGGACCTCTGTTAGTTTGTCTCTTCCAAAGTACACCGAATGCATCACAATGTGCAATTGAAATTGGTTGAAAGTAATGCTGCTTATGTTTTTGTTTTGAAGAACTTGATCATGTTTTTTTAGTCAGTCTACTTTTTAAGATAAAAACATGGGTCCTAGAAAGTATCCTTGTGGAACACCACAGGCAGTATCTCACTTACTTCTCTCTGCTAACAGTTGTATGTAGTACAGAATTTTCTCTTTGTAGGAACATTGTGGTTGTTGTGTGTCTCCTTCATGTTTTGTCGTCCCTGCTCCAGGCACAAGTGTGAGGAATGTGGCAAAGCCTTCAAGATCCAAAAGCAGCTCATCAACCACCTTCGTCTCCATGAGGAGCACCGGGCCAAAGGTCTTGTCCGGACCGGTCCCAACGGTTCCCGCTTCCAGCAACCTGGACCATCTCAAATGCAGACAATGAGAGCGGAGTCCTCAAAGGGCCCAGTCATGGGGGTCAAGTACAGCCATCAAGGCTTTAAGAAGCCTTACTCGTCGGCCGGGACCTCCAGGCCCCAGAAGTTTGACCCTGCTGAAAGTGGGCGAAGACCGTTTGCCTGTGAAGAATGCGGAAAGACGTACCGCCACGCCGGCAGCCTGGCCAACCACAAGAACCTTCATAAAATTGGAGAGTACCACTGCAACGTTTGCAACTCCACGTACCCCAACCGGTTGGCCATGAAGAACCACCTGCGCCTCCACTTTGCCCAGAAGAAGCACAACTGTCAGGAGTGCGGCAAAGGTTTTCGCACTCAGCGGCAGCTTGCCACTCACACTACAGCTGGCTTGTGCAAAGGCCCGCAGGGCCCTGGGGCCCAAATGGACTTTGAGTGCGACGGCTGCTGCGAAGGATTCGCCACGGCTGACGAACTGTCTGCTCACGACTGCCCAGCTCAGCACCTTCCTTCGTCTTCCTCCACCAGCAGCTCAGCCAACATCAGCATGGAGAGGAGCTCTGTGGACATGGATTCTGATGAGCGGCCGTACGCCTGCGACCTCTGCAGCTGTACCTATAAGCACGCTAGTTCCTTGCTCAACCACAAGCACACCCACAAAACCGGAAACTTCCGCTGCAACTTCTGCGACAAGCCCTACACCAATTATATGGCCTTGCGCAACCATATGCGCATCCACACGCAGCGCAAGAAACACATCTGCCACACGTGTGGGAAAGCTTTCCGGTTGGCAAGGTTCCTGCGTAACCACCAGAAGGTGCATGAGGAGGGCGCCACGCCGTTCGGCTGCCCCAGCTGCGGGAAGAGTTTCCAGGGGAGGTCCGGTCTGGCCCGGCACCGCTGTGGGGACAACCAGGTAGGCATGGAGGTCAGGAGGAAGGCCGCTGCACCCCCAGGAGAGGGAGAAGAGTGTCGGTACACGTGAGTTCTCGTCAGTTGTTTGTGATTCTTCGAAGTTGGAACAAAAAGAAGTAGTGCAGATAAATTTAGGTCTCTACGTGTCTATTACAGGTATATGATCTCCAATCCGGCTTCCTTGGGACCATACGCGTGCCGGAATTCGGATTTTTCTGAAGTTTGGACAGATTGAATTAGAGACCAGATAAGTCATCCCCGTTTGCTTTCAGTTAGCATATCACACATTGTAGTTTGTAGGCTGCCTTCAATCATTCATGTCATGTTCAGATGTTGTTTACATGCTGTTTTCTTCTCTGACTGAAGCTTTCCTCTGTGTCTGATCTGATGGCTGCTGAGCAGAATGAGGCTGCTGCATTTTGATGTTTGTTTGGGAAGAGCAGGGAGTATTTGGAGCTAGCTGCACTGCACATGTCCACACGTCGGCATTACCAACCAGGAATTTAGGGTAGCTGTGGCCGGTTCTTCCAATGGGCAGCAGACTCGCTCAGTGCATCCCTTTAGGTACCGAGGCAGACCGAGGCTGTGTGTGCAGTGCAGGAAGCAGCAGATACTTCCCACTTTCCTCCTGCTTGTGTGTCCATGTCCCCGTCCCTCACCCGTCCACACAGCAGTCCCCCCCAGTGACCTGTGTAGAAACGTTAGCTGGTGCACCAGTTTGTAGAAAGCTCTGAGCCGGATTTCAGATCATATACCTGTATGTAAACTTTATCAGGTGATGTTGCATGTCTGCCTCCCGTCACTAATTTGTCTCTGTCTCTTCCCCGCCCCTCCCCCGCTCTCTCCTCTTACCGTTTGTCTCTGCACAGATGTGATCAGTGTGGCCGCTCCTACCGCCACGCCAGCTCCCTGCTCAACCACAAGAACACCCACACCGTCGGCATCTACCACTGCGCCGTGTGCCTCAAGACCTACAACAACCTGCTCGCCCTCAAGAACCACCGCCGCATCCACTCTGAGACCCGCCGCCACCGCTGCCATGACTGTGGGAAGGCATTCCGCGTCTCCTCGCAGCTCTACAACCACCGGCGGGTCCACCAGAAGCAGCGGGAGCTGACCTGCCGGTCCTGCCAGCGAGCCTTCCCTACGCAGGCCAGCTTCAGGCTCCACATGGAGATCACCCACGGCCAGATGCCGCAACCCCGCCAGCCCAGACCCCAGCAGCACCGGCCGGGTGGCTCCCAGGAGCTGGGCTGGGGGTCGGGCCTCGACCTCACCCTCATGCAAGAGCAAGGACTCGATCCTGGCAGCTTGGCTAAAGGCCGTGGCCGCGAGGGCAACGATGAGGTCGCCAAGCCCCACATCTGCAACCAGTGCGGACGCTCGTACCGCCACGCTAGCTCACTGCTCAACCACAAGAACAGCCACAAGACCGGGACCTTCTTCTGCTCCTCCTGCCAGAAGGAGTTCCCCAACCTCATGTCCCTCAAGAACCACCGGCGCATTCACACCGAGCCCAAGCGCTACCAGTGCCCGGACTGCGGGAAGTCGTTCCGGGTGTCCACGCAGCTCATCTGCCACCGCCGGATCCACACCAAGGAGAAGCCCTTCTCCTGCCAGCAGTGCGACAAGCGCTTCTCCTCCAAGTCCAACCTGCGGCACCACATGAAGGTGCACTGGAGTGGCACCACGCCGCCACCGTCGGCAATGGCAGCACCCAATTACCTGGGCATGCCCGGCGGACCTTTCGTTTAGTCTGAGCGGGTGTCCAGGGCGGTGCCAAACCGTAGCTGAACCTTCGTCCTCCTCGTTGTGTGGTGGCAGTGTGTGCGAGGACAGATAAACACAGACCTTCTGCTAACCATGCCTCCCTGCATGATGCCCCCCCACAGCTGCAGCGCCTGAGCCTGACCCGGACTGTGGGGTCGTCGGGTCGCTGCTGGTTCCTCTGGTGGCCTTCGTCAGTGTTTTAAAGCCTTCTCACTCTAAAACGTAGCACGAGTGGAGCTCAGCTGTCGGACCTTCACGCCGCCATCGGGCAGCAAAGACTCGTGGGACTTTTTCAGACTTAAGACGCGTATGTGTGCTGCAGCAGAGAGACACTTCCTATTATCTGGTTCACACACACGGACTCAGAGCGGATGATTTCTGTGCCAACGTGTTCGTTAAAACGTATTTCATTCGCATTTATCAAACCACAGATACGTGTTTGTATCCAACAGTGTCCGGATTTACCGTAACAAGTTCTCCTACTGCTCTACTCTTTCCTCCGCCGCTGACGCTGCACAGGAAATTTGGTGTTCAGTCCTGGACCAGTCTCAACATTCCCGGTCCAACCCTGAAACGGTGCAGATGCTGGAAGAACATCTGTTTGCTACGGTGGCTCAGAGAGCTCAACTTCAACGTTACAGATTTCCAGTTACAACTTTCAGCTGAACTGGGTTGAATTAAGTGAAATCAGAGGAAAAAACATATCAGAAATTTAACATTCAGAAAGAACAGCCAGATTTCTATTTCTATTTTTATAGTAGTGAGACTCAATTTAAACGTATTAATTTCAGGGCCAGAAATTAACTTGCAATTTACCGTATTTTCCGCACTATAGGGCGCACCTTTAATGAATGGCCTTATTTTAAAACGTTTTTCATATATAAGGCGCACCGCACTATAAGGTACATATAATAGCCGCTACAGTAGAGGCTGCGGTTACGTTATGCATCCATTAGATGGAGCTGCGCTAATGGGAACGTCAACAAAACAGTCAGATAGGTCAGTCAAACTTTATTAATAGATTACAAACCAGCGTTCTGAGAAAACTCCGTTCATTCCCAAAATGAATAAACAGCTGTTTTAATATTTTCCCCGAGGTAAAGTCAGTGACGTGGTATTCGTTCGTGTGCGGATGGAGAGATTACATCTTTTCATAAACCGAAAGCACCAAGAAGGACCGCATCTAAATTAATTGATGTTAAGTTCACGTGCTAGCGCTGTTGCCTTCATTCGAATAGTAATTGTACTGACACTTCTACTTGCTGCTCTCTGTTCAACAACCAACAATGAAACGGTACGCTTCACGCAGTCATATATCCCAGCATGCACCACGCGCTTCTTCTTCTACGGGGGAAAATGAAGTCGGCGGCTGCTTACCGTAGTTGCAAGACCTGTTGTGGCTCAATATTGGCCCATATAAGGCGCACCGGATTATAAGGCGCACTGTCGGCTTTTGAGAAAATTGAAGCGTTTTGGGTGCGCCTTATTGTGCGGAAAATACGGTAATCATTAAACTGGCAACAAAGTAAACATTTTCAATTTAAAGAAACTTTTTTTGCTGCTAAATTATTGACTAAGTTCTGGTTCTGGAGACCTTTCCTCCTCCACCAGAACCAAATCTGGGTTGAAGTCTGAAATCCTGGTTTTGCTTCAGCAGCTTCTCCATTAGTAAATGTTGCAATGCCTGTTCTGTACCAGTAGAGGGCGACGACATTAAAAACCCAGCGCAGTTCTGGATCACAGATGATCTGACATCAGTTCCTGTTTCTGAGGCGAACTTCCCTCTACTGTTATAAATATCAGCCAAACGTTATTAATACACACGACGCATGTAAAAGCTGCATATTTAACCTTCATATTTTCTAAAAACATGTTTCTGAAAGAACAAACATTTTAACTTAATAAAGATAATTAAACTTTTTTTTAAACTTCACCCACAAAAACAGTGAACATAAAAACCATATTGGGGATAAAATGAATTGATCATCTGAACGGTTCTTTGAGCGGATCCTGAAGATTCGGTTCCCTTTAGAGAGCCGGAAGTCCCGTCGCTGGTCAGAACCCGGGTTTACAGAAATTCCTCCATGTTTGTCCTGCTGGCTGTGGATTCAGCCTGCAGCGCCACCTGCTGGCTAAACCAGCAGAACCTGCGGTCCGTGTGTGTGAACTGTATCCCGAACTCGTATCTCTGCGCCTTTGACCGAAGGAAGCAGATCCTGTAGTAACTCATTTATTTATATGAAGCTGATTATTGATTATTGATGATTAACTCGTGTATCGGACCGCGCTAGTGTTTAGGCTGTGTGACTTTAGAGCCGTGTCGATGTGAAGCGCCCCTCCGCTCGGAGCCGACAGACTCATCCGGATCCTGCCTTCTTCACCCCGTGACGTCACGCCGACTCCCTGCTTCCGGACGGACTTCCCGGCCGAGTCGGCGGGACGCCCGGCTCTGTCCCACTTCCTGTATTTATTGGTGTTTCTTTCCCGTTTCTCTTATTTAACTGTTGGAAGCCTGTGTGTGTCTGTCAGCGTGTCGAGGAGCACCGGTGCTAGTCAAAAAATAAAAATAAAGTGAAAGCCGTGCAGTGACCGTCAAGTGCTGTAGGAGTCCATGTGATCTAGAACACAGAAATATCCCCATCCGCCGTCTGTCCTCCGACACTTCCTGCCTGCATCTCAGTAGATTAGAGAAGAAGAAAGTTTGGAGCAGCTGTAATCCTCCGTTTGAAGCTCGAACTTTCTGTTTTCATGCGTATATATGATGTAATGCTTACTATACACTTTTATAAACTATGTTTTGATAATTCATTTCTTAACAGAGAACTTGTCCATATACTATAACCCTTACTGCTGAGTACTGAAAATAAATAGATGAGAAAAAATAATCAGTTTACGAGTCTGATTCCTGGAGAAACAGTCCAGCAACATCCCTGACAATTGTACAGAAGACCAGAAGTGTCACAATTCAATAAAAAAATAAAATAAAACATTTTAACTTTATTATTACATTATATGAATTCTGTCACACAAGTAATTATTTCCTTGTCCCTCATTGCAGCACATTATGGATTTCTCTGTGATGGTCATGGGGCGCAGTCAACTTCAGATGAGTAATGGATTAAACAGGATGTGCTGTCTCACTAAATCCTGTATAAACTATCAGATATTTAATAAATGATTCATACTTTATAGTTACTCCACATATCACATATTTTGTTTTTATGTGTTTTATAAACTAGAAATAGAAATATTGTTATGTTGGATTGTGGCACTTTTGGGTTTCCATGTTCATGTTTTTCTCAATTTTGTGTGGAGAGTGAAGAGCGCTAAATTATAATGAATACTTATGAAATAATTAAACATTCATTTTTAAAACTGGAAATAATTGGAAATTTATTAAATCAGTGATTCTCGAGAAGAGGGACAAAACATTAAAGCACAAAATGTGAATAAAATATACACAAAATACATTTTTTTCAAATAACTTCCTAAACTAACCTGGGCCATGTGAACAACAATAATGTATGTTTTCCTGGTGTTTGCTGAATATTTTTTATTTTAAACATAGTAGGTGGATGGTGTCTTTAAAATCCCTTGTCCTGGACCAGAACTCAATACATTATAATAGTTTAAAACAATTAAAGGAATAGTAAGATAATATATTATGACAATTAAGTATAAATATTCAAATAAATAACTATAAAAGTATAAATAAATTGAATTACAAATAATTTTTTATATATTTTCCAACTCAATTGTAATTTGTCCCAAGTGTTTGTCAATACCGTCAGACAAAAAGAGTGTAAAAAAATTTGGCATTATTGGGGGCATCAGAACTTCTGAGGACCCCATGACGTCTTCCTTTCTCTTCCTTTGCTAACAGGGCTAGGCTAGGCTAGTTAGCTTATGTTATTCTTTAGTTTTTTCTTCTGTTTAATTCCTAAGTTGTTCGTAACAGCCATGATGTGTCAACACCATAACTGACAATTTACAAAACTTTGATGAAGTTTTGCAAAATAAATGTTTAATTTCTGTAAACTGTAAAGATTTCCTGGACCTGATGAGCTACAATATGGCCTCCTTCAGAATAACATCATATAAATTGAGGTAGTTTGTCATTTTGTCGACTCCATCAGAGTTTTTAACTGACATTGTGACTCTTTCAGTGTTAATGTTGACTAATCTTATTTAAATATGCAGTTAATTCATTTTAATGTATTTTACATAAATGTCATTACTTCACATGCATCAAGTTTTTCTTTTTACCCACTAGTTTGTCAAAACCTTCAGTTCTGTGTCAACTCCCTCACATGGACTTTATGTTGTTTTTTGTTTTAAATAATATTTAATATTTATTTAGAAACATTTGTCTGTAAAACTGAGTAAAAATATCACTACTAGGGTCATTAAAAAATAATTTTATTTTTATTTTTGTCAGATGGTGATGACAAAGTTCTGGGTCAGGTCCATTGAAAATTTAATTTTCAAAAAAATGTTGCAATTGGTAGCCTGCACCTTGGCATTTTTACATTTCCAAAACATTATTTGTCATATTTGTATACATAAGCTTGAGAAATAATTTTTTAAAAAAAGGGAAAATTTAAACCCATTGTCCCACTTCTCAAGAATCACTGAAATATTGAATTAATTATATGTACCTCAATTAACTGTTTTTCATTTTAAGAACTATATTATTTCATCATTTCATAAATAATTCCATAATCCTTTGATGAAGCACAAAATGGTGGGCGGCACAATTGGGAACCCTGACATCTGATTGGCTGCTTCTGCAGAGACCCTGACGTCTCTTGGTTGCCTCAAACATATAGTAAATTAAAATGATTATTTCTTAGATTATTTTAAATTGGCACTCTTCACTCTCCACAGTTTTAGTTTCGACGTGTTTCCATCTCCCACATCAGCAGCTGCAGAGAGGACAATCCCAGGCCAGCCACACGGGGGCGTGCAGGAGTCGCATCAAATGTTGGTGACGTCATTTTAGAGCCGATCTGACGTTTCCAGTCATATTGGAAAGTTTTACTGCTTTGGGCTGAAATTGGATTCCTTCGGTGTTCCTCACGGTTCTGTCCTGAGTCCGCTCATGATCTCCATCCATCCATCCATCCATCCATCCATCCATCCATCCATCCATCCATCCATCCATCCATCCATCCAAACACAAAGCAATAATGATCCCATGACGCCACAGAGTACACTGAACAATCCTTTTCTTTATTAATTTTTTGTTTCATTTCAATATGTCTGTCAGGGTTTGTTTTTTTAGTTTTTATTTTAAATTAAAATTTTGACACACTTATAAAAGACAGCATCTGCATAGAGTTGTCATCTTAAAGATCCATGAAGAGAGGAAGGGCGAGGCTTGGGGGGGTAAAGGGAGGAGGGGGAGTCAGGGGGGGTTAAAGAAGGGGGGGGGGGGAATACTGGCACGTCACATGAACTAAACAGAACAGCCAACAGCAGTACGAGAGAGGGGGCAGGAGGGGCAGGAGGGCAGCGGGGGAGGAGGGGGGACAGATCGCTTTACATTACGCTACGCACACATACACACACAAAAAAAACGGGACACGAGTTGCATTTCCGGTCAAAGTTGCGTGCAAAGAGCGACGTCACTGTCCTCTTTCTGCGGTTTTTTACTGTGCGGACTTTTTTTTCTGATCTCCGTCTCTTCTCTGCCGTCCCCCCACCTCCTCCCCCAGCACAGCATCAGCATGCAGCCGCCTAAAACTAATAACAATAAAACAAAAACTGTGGCGTATTTCCCCCCGGATCATGGCGTCTGGACGGCGGGATTCCGCGTCGGGAGTTCCTGCTGGAGAGCGCGGCGCGTCGGCCGGCCTGGTCGCCTCTGCATGATAAGGTCAGCCCTTGTTTCTCTGAATATTGCACGCTTTGTTACGAAAGGCCTGTGTGAGGCTGGAGACCGGGCCTGGAATTGGGTGGCGACTCCGGCCGGACCGCAGACCTCGAAGCCGCCAAACGGCCTGACCGCGTAAAGCGAAAAGAACTACAACTGGTTCACTGGGAACGTAGCTAGTTTATGCTGAGTTTAGCTAACTTTGACTAAGTTTAGCTTGCCTTTACTGAACTCAGCTAGCTTTACTTAACTTTAACTTTTGCTTAACTTAGCTAGCTTGTCCTGTTCTATGCTAGCTTGTCCTGTTCTATGCTAGCTTGTTCTGTTCTATGCTAGCTTGTCCTGTTCTATGCTAGCTTGTCCTGTTCTATGCTAGCTTGTTCTGTTCTATGCTAGCTTGTCCTGTTCTATGCTAGCTTGTTCTGTTCTATGCTAGCTTGTCCTGTTCTATGCTAGCTTGTTCTGTTCTATGCTAGCTTGTTCTGTTCTATGCTAGCTTGTCCTGGACGGTGCTAGCTTGTCCTGTTCTATGCTAGCTTGTCCTGGACTTAGCTTTTGCATCCCTTTGACGACTTCAAGAAACCAGCGTCACAATCTCCTCCAGGAACTCCTCTGGGAATAAAAAATTGGGAAAGTTGGTTAGTAGGAAGACTGTGGTGGAGTTCTGAAGTACGTAACTCGGATTTAAAGCTAGTTTTAGTCTACTGGTGTCTAGTGAGAGCATGAAGATCAGCAAGAAAGTCCCTTTGCTTTGGTGGATGTGTGCTTTTTCTCTAAAGTTGATGCGTACCACCACCACCGATTCTGTCTCAGAGTTGCTGATCCCAGTCCACCTGACCTGTAGTTTACAGACTGTCTGGGCACTTTCATTTGGATATGGCTATGAACTGGTTGGACTGAGTCGGTTTTAGAGGACTGGGTGCAGGCTAAGTGGGAACCAGACAGGAAAAGGTCGGATGTTTGGCGGAATGAGGCGGAGAGACGACGTCCGACAGAGAGGTGGTGACCCTGAACAGGACTTCCAGAGGGACCAGGGCGTGGCTTCTAAGGCCCTGGAGGCGGGGTTTAGTTTCCTAATATGGAGGGAAGCACTTTCATCAGAGGAGCCAGTGGGCGGGGCCTCTGGATTTGGGGTTATGGACGGAGGAGCGGCTGTGAGCAGACAAAGCGTCCAGACTGAGCGAGGCGGAGAACGACGGCGATGGAAGCTACACGGCGCCGTCTCTCTGCCGCCGACGGAGAGCGGAGGGGCGGGGCTTAGGACACGCAACGTCCGGGAAATAAAAGCAGCGAAAAAGGACAGACATCGAAATGCTTGTCAACTTTGACGGGAATAAATATCTCAGTAGATTTATACATAGACATGCAAGTCATTTTTTCTCTCTTTGAAGTTATTTACAATAATTACAGAACACAAAGATTCCAGTTTCAGTTTGACAAAATTGCGAGCATTCAATATTCAATATTACTACTATTATTTATGATAACATAACTCCTTTTGTATTTCTTTAAATCAAGGAATCGTGGTAACCTCCCTTTTTAAAAGTTTTTCTGTTTGATCACTTTGTGTGAAGCCGTTCACTCCTCCTGGGTTTTTGCAAATGTTTTTCTGCATTTTATTTGCCTTTTATGGTTAGAATTATAATAACAACAACAACTATAATAATAATAATGTTATTTAAGTGTATTTCTTAATATGGCAGGGACTATGTGGGTGTGGTCTATCTATTTGACCCCTCCCCTAACTCCTCCCACTCAGGAAATAAAAACACTGATAGAAACCAAATACTGTCTCGCTTGATGAAGAGAGCAAAGAGACGTTTGGATCAAGCATAAAAAAATCAGATCAGTTCAAAACAAGTCACAGCTTTTACTGCAACAAAAAAAATCAAAGTTTTCATGTAATCAGAGCAGGAAGCGCAGCAGGCTTTGTTTCCGAAAATCTTCCCATGAAGACAAAAATCATTGCAGAGCGGGTTCTGGTCCGACAAATGAGGAGGTAAAAAGTAGGACTGACTCATGTTTACTTCAAGCAAAATGACGATAACGGTTTGCCGCGCGTCTGGAGAAACACGGCGGGTTGTTTGGCTAACAGAGAGTCGATCTTTGGAGCCTCTGCGCCGCGACCGAGCCCCTCAGGATGATCCACTTCCTGCTCGCTCGCTTCCTGCTCTGACAGAAAAACGGCACCACGCCCACAGAAGCAGTAATGGCACGCGGCCATGTACACAGTCATACAAACGGCGTACGTTGGTGTAAGATTTACATGAAAATATTCATATATTGTTGTTTATATATTAGTCTTTCGTCACGCCGCGGACAACGCTCGCTGGCAGTTTGTGGAGCTGGAATATCTCAATGTTTTTATTTTAAACTTTCTCCTGGAAAACATCTGAATTATGCAAACATCTGGATACACATGCACATCTGCAACAAACCGCATGTTTGCAAACAGATTAATTTGTATTAATTCATGTTTCTCCAAGGTGGGACATCAGGTAGAGATGAGAAAGTTTTCTGCAACAATCCGAGGTCCGTTCCTGTCTACGTTCTCTTTTGGTTAAAATCATTTATAAATTCTCGTCTTCTAAAAGTTCTCCGGTGTTAGCGGTTAGGAAGGAGATGCAGAATATTTGGTTAACGGATCTCGGGTTATTTTTCAGCCTCAAAGCAACAGAAAACTGGCCTTTCTGGTAGATATCCTGGAATTAAGTTGAACTTTGAATTTAATTTATATATTTTCCCACAAATTTACACATAAATATACATCAGAAATAACAATAATCTATAATTTTAATAATTTTGTTTTGCTCCTGCCGCAGCAGCGCGTTGATCCGGAGGTGTGAAGACGACTGATTAGCTGTACAGGAAAACAAAATGACACCAAAACAACAAGAACAAGAGCAGTTATTGAATAGAAGAAGCACCACCGTTGTCTCCGGTTATGATTATGTGCCATATTTTCCACTAATCAGACCACAAACTAGCATCTACAGGAGAAGAGGAACTGGAGGCAGACATTGTTCAGATTGGTCGGATCAACTTGTGCAGGGAAAGACCATCATGCAGTGAGGGCTGGTGGTGTGTGGGGGGGATCAGGGCAGGCTTTTCACTTTTAGTTTAGCTTTTTTTAAATTGCTGTATCTGTTTGAGGAACGTCTCGGTGTAAACTTCACTTGCTTTGTGCTCTTCGATTCTAGCGGCGGACATTTTGAGAACACGAGTGGGAGGGAGAAGGCTTTGGTTTGAATCAAACAAACAGTGAACATCGCGTACATTTAGGGCTCTGATCCTCTTAGTCGCAATTTTTTAACAACTTGTGAAAACAGCTGCAACCCGGCGGACTGCAGTCTTTGCACGTTGAAACGAACCCGTGCTGCCAACACACGCTCACAAACGCGCCGTCTTCACCGAAGACGCAGGGAAACATGCTGCACACGCACAACGATGGGTGGAGGAGCAACCGGAGAGCAGCCTACAGGCGATTTCTCAGCAAACAAAGGGTGGAGTAAACAAGCCCAGCAGATAAAGGCGGGGTGAAATCCAGCGAGAAGTCCAGATGGACCTGAATGACCGAAGCTGACGGGAGTTTAGCCTTTCACATTTAAATAAAACACTCAATTATGTTCCAACAAAACGCGTCTAACAGAAATACTGAAACGCAGATCAATTAGTAACAGGTAATAAGTTGTGGCTAGTAGCTAATGTGCTAATCAAACAGGTCCGATGAGTGGTAAAGTGCACGGTAAGGAGGGCGGGGTGGGGTACAAAAACACCTTCATGCAAACTCCACAACGCTTTGCATGCCTTTTTTATTATTAACGTTATAATTATTACACACAGCAGGATGGAGGGGAAGGTCAGACTCCCAATACACGTCGCCATCTTTTTATACAACCAAACGACTACAACACAAGACAAGAGGACCGGGAGGGCCGGACACTCGGGCGAACCGACCCTCTGAATCATTTTGGTGACGTCGTTGTGGTTCGATGTGTTTTCAGGGGCCTGATGGATGAAACAGGAACTTTACAGAAAATATAGACACAAAACACAACGTCATTGTCAACAAACTGGCTGGTGCTTTGACGGCATCCTTACACCGCTGATGTTCATCCACCTCAACCACCACCAGGACAACCATCAACTGTCCAATAGACCATGGCGCTGAGGGAAGGAAAGCGCAGCTAACTTTTAAAAAAATCTGATGCATGAAGTTACAATGAGATTTTGACTCGCTAAGTCATTAAATCCACTTCGGTTTACTTTTATTTACCTGTTGGAAACCACTAAAAACCAACGACAACAGCTGAGAAAGGGTCCAATCATCCTGAATCTACAGATGGTCCGTTTGAGAGATTTGTTGGATTT
Organism: Xiphophorus maculatus; assembly: GCF_002775205.1. Lineage (NCBI taxonomy): Eukaryota > Metazoa > Chordata > Actinopteri > Cyprinodontiformes > Poeciliidae > Xiphophorus > Xiphophorus maculatus. Next base: position 772,746 of record NC_036458.1, read on the forward strand.
TGCTGCTGGGAGAAGAGGGTGACATTTTGGTGAACACAGCAGTTTTGGTTTATTGAAGCCAAAGAATAAATTAAATAGACCCCAATCTTCTCCAAACCTGAAACTAGAACATCAAGCGCATCACAGACATCTAAAGCTAACAATGCTAACTTCTACATCTCAAGAAAAAACACGTTTTCCACTAAACAACGACTATGTCCTGGACTCTGTGTATTGAAGCTTATTGCTCTGGCAGAGAGTGCGGAGGGATCTGAAGGTGGTTTTTCCTCCAGCGTAGGCCTCAACAGAAGTACGATAACCTCCGTATCACAGAGCCTGAGCGCATTCCTCCAGAAACCTCAAACCCAACCAGCGTCCTGGCAAATCATGAACACCTCACCAAACATTTCCGAATAGAACAGCAACGTTTCAGACTGGGTATTATAAAAAGCTCAGTCTGAACAGATTCCTAGCGACTCAGTAGAAGCTTTATTAATGGAAGAATCCCTCAGAGTTCGGATAATCTGAGCAAATTTGTCAAATGTGACATTTTTAAAACATATGCAGGTAAAGATTTCCACGAGCTGCCATGAGACTGCATCACTCTGTGAAACAACAATTTGTCCGGCCATTTTCAGCTTTTCGTCCAGTACTGCTACCTTTTCAATAAACCCCAGGTTTCAAACACAGTGAAACGTTCCTACAGCATTTATGTTCTTAGTATTGTAAAACCTGGGAATTTGTCCCAGTGAGTCCAACACTGCTAACTCTAATAGCTAGCTGAAATTAGCTAGTGGTTCCTCATAGTTAGTTTGCATTCTTTGGGCAATGGGTAGGTTGCTACTGCAAACACAGCAAAAAACCTGTTTAAACTCACATTTTTACTGCAGGTATTATTTAATTATTAGCTAAAATTTCTTATCCAGGTTAACAAGGATTCACTTCCAAATTAATTTGGCTCACAATTACAGACTAATAAAGTACAAAATACGACACATAAATACTTTTTGTGTGGTAAAATCAAATGTTTTTACCAATATCTTTCCTTTAAGTTAGACTTAGCCAATGATTTGCAAGAATTATCTCTTTTTTTAGCTAAAGTCTATGATTAGCTAAAATGATCCCCAAGTTTAACAAGGATTAGCTTCCAAATTAGCATAATGTGGTTCACAGTTGAAGGCTAACAATCAAATAAATACTTTTTATTCCGTATAATTAAATATCTTTACTTCCTCTAAAATTAGAATTAGCTTATAATTAACAATAATTAGCTTCCAGACTGGCTACTTTTGGTGAGGCTAGAATTGGCTTATAAAATTTCAAGGATTAGCTTAGCTAGAAATAGTTTTCAATAATTTAAAAAGTAATTTTCTTGCTATGTTGCTACGAGCCACAAACCCTTTGTTGTATTTCTGAAATCTTTTCTGCCATACTGGGCCGGACACCACAAATGCCTTTCACAGATTTTAGAAAAAGTTTCTAGAAAACAGAAGATAAATCTTCAATAAGCTTCTACACAACCTACACAAACACAAGCTAATTCTACACCATGCAAAGCAGCTCAGACTAACCCTAACACTGGCAGTAACACAACATTCATGGGGTCTGTCTATGTCAGAAGTTAAAACATAAATGACATGTTCATGTTGTGAATGAATGTGTGTCACGTTGATCCACCTTCCAGGGAAATGCACCCATAGAGAATGTGAAATGGCCGTAGAAGCTGCCGTACTCCTAGTCCGGGCGGTTGGAGCATCCTGTCTCGGCATGCAGAGAGGAGTGATGCTCCTTTCACATTATCTACAGGAATGCCTTCATGTGTGGCAACCGAAACATCACAGCTTTTCCAACACAAACACCGGAGACACGTCGGATCGCACAAACTCAACGTTAACACAATGTTAAGCAGATACAGCACAGGATACGTCACGCACACACCGGAACAGCAGCACGACAAAAGCAACAAACGCTCGCCATCGAAACACAAAACGGCCACAGGACCATTGCCACACCCGGGTAACTGGTTTCGCCTGCTTGTTGGTTTTGATGCGTTTCCGTTATTTTTTGTTGACTCCTCGAGAAGAGCAGCTTGAGGATGACGGCCCTGGCTTTTAACAGATTCTCATTGGCTATCTCTGTGTTGGTAGGCGGGACAAGTCGTCTTTCTTGTATCTAAACTGCATAGATTAACTGTCCATCTCCACCCAGCCCTCAGGTATCACTTTGTCGCCTATGCTGGCCAATCAGAATAACCAGGACGGTCAGAGGCCCTCCCTCCCCAACTCTTTGGTTGGATCGATGCAACAGTCAGGGGAGTCTGACCTCCCCCTTGTCAACGCGGTGTTTTCCCAACCGCAGCCGGCTGTGAAAACATCTGCTAAGGGTCCAATCGGTCTCCGGTACCAGGCTGGCCGAGGCGAATGATGGGGCAAAGCAGCCAATGAGAGGCGGACTAGCTGACAGCGAGGCACAACATTAACGTCGTTCTCCAACTTCTGCAACCTTCGGGTTTTCTACATCTATGCATTAGCTGTTTGTTTTCTGAAATGAACGTGAGGAACCCGAATGACAGATTTGTCCCGCAGGACTCCCACCCAGCAGCCGTCACTGTCCTCGGAGACTCCCAAAAAAACAAACAAGGAACTTCAAAACATAGGAAAACAGCCAAACAAACAACAAAGTAAAAGTTATATTAGAGGTTATCATTTTTTACAGGTAGCTAACCCACGTGTTGCTTCATATGTTCAATACATTTACATAAATAGGTTTATTTTTCCCTCTCTTGTTGTGTGGATAAGTCACCTATAATGTGGTGTTACTGTGTTTTCTTCTTAGCTTTTTGTACCCCGCCCAAACCCGTGGTGTTTCCTCTTATTTGTGATTGGATTATCTCTTCCTAGCTGATTGGTTGTCGGTCTTGCATTTGTGTTTCAAGTTTTTTGTGTTGTCGTTGCTGTTTCTTTTCTCTGCTGGCTGTCGGTCAGTCGGTCGGCATCAGTCATCATGGCAGCAGGTGGAGGAACGTCTTAGAAACCCAGCGTGCCGCCGATGGTCGACGCCAGGACCACGCCCAGGATGACGCAGCAGATGATGATCATGATCTTCTTCTGCAGGGTGACAGAAGGAAGCAAACGCATGAATGATGAGGGAATGACATTCAGAACCACTTTTTTATTTGGGTTTTCCTCTTTAAAACGTTTAGCGTTGTCTTTTTGTTAGAAATCTTAGGCTGCATTCCCTCCAGCTCTGTTCACTCCGATTTAACCCGACTCCAGGCCGGTTGCCTAGAAAGAGCGGTTCATTTGAGGAGGCGTGAATTCGTAATCGAACAAAAAATTTAACTGGTCTGCCCACAAACCTTGGTCTGGGTTCAGTTGAAGGGACCGGACAAAAGCAGCACAGGGCATTCTGGGTAAATGCAACTGAAACAAACACGCTAGGCTAGCGCCTTTGAAGAGCCATTCGAACGACCGTGACGTCCTTAAGATTATTGGAAAGGGAAATTTGGACAAAAATTCTATAAAAGTCTTTCTGTGAGTTTGAACCTTCGGTTTCTGTCTTCATGAAGGCGACGTGTCGATGCAGGACGGCGGGTGCTGTTGTTTTGACTGGCTGTGCAAATTTCCATTTTTTAAAATGATTTTCTCACCATATAATGAGAGAACCAGAATAGAGTCTGAAAGTATGCTAGCAGAGTTAAATACTGAAATGTTAAAGATTCAAGCAAGAACTGCTAAAAACAGCATTTTAAGTTCAAACTGGAGAGTTAGTCGTCTGATAGGAATGCAATTCATCTGCAGCTAAAACCTCATTCTGGACATTAAGACACTGAAAGACCAACAGGAAGGTTTGAGTTCCTGAAGGGAGGCAGCTGCACCACTTCCTGGAGTTTGCAGTTGGAGTCCAGTCATTTGTGGGTTGAAGAGGCATCACTGTATTTGGAAGGCAGTGGACATGAAGGAGTCTTCATAGATGTTTACGACTGTGGTCACAAAGTGTCTTACGCTAAATGGAGGAATAGCTCCTTGGACATTTTTTAGATTCCAATTGGACAAATTGGTGTCTTTTAGCATTTTAGCTAAAAGACACCAAAGGAGCCGTTTGAAAAGGAGCCTCCTGGATTGACGGTGGGGTCCAGAGCAGAGTTTCATCAGGAGGGAAGCCAGAGTCTTACCTTGCGAGCCTGGCTCTGGTATTTTACGGCCTTCTTGGTGTCGGAGACGGCTCGCTCCACGTAGTCGACAGAGTGTTCTACGTTGTACTCAATTCTGTCAATCATTTCTCCCTAAAACAAACATCTGAATTTAAGCGACACCAAGCAACTCCTCTATGGGATCAGGTAGCTTTCTAACACCGGTGGCCTACCTGGCTCTCGACCAGCATGGCCATGTCGACAAACATGTCGTGGAGCTCACGGATGCTGTTTTCCAGCTTGATGATCTCGGTGTGTCGGGTCTCGATCTCGTTCAGGGCCTGTTTGGTCATCTGAGAGTCCATTTTGATCTGCAGGACAAGTTTACAGAAGCATATTCTGTCTTCTCTGCTCCGTCACAGAACGTCAAATAAAAAACCCAAAGTCTACAGAAGTAACTTTAGAAAAGAGGATAAAATCTAAAATTTGGGAAATAAATAGTAAATTATTAGAACATTTTTCTGCAGTTTAAATCTGCTCGTCTCAAAGAAGAGAAAAAGCTATACATCTACAATATTTATTGACTTAAATTTTATACCATCAACATACAGTTAAAAATGAGTTAATGGCTTCTAAGTTAGCTAGTTGGATAAGTTTCTCTGTATGGATAAGTTTAGCTGTACACAAAATACAAAAAAAAAAAAAAAAAATTTGCTAATTAGCCAAACAAACCGCAAATATAAAAATCCAGATTTGCTGGAACAATTTTGTGATTGGTGACAATAAACATATTTAATTAAATTGTGGGATTAGCTAAAACTAGTTTCTTAAAGAAGTGAAATTAGCATATGGTTAGCTACAATTAGCTTCAAAATAAGTAAATATTGTTTCATGATATAAGCTGAGAAGTCATTTATGGATGTGTTATCTTGGCTTTAGCTGTCAGTTTAGCTGAATCAGCTGTAATTAGCCTAAGTTAGCTTACAGCTAATTGTGCTAGCTGCAGTTAGCTTTCAGAGTAGCAAGGATTATTTCACTGTTAGCTAGAGTTGACTTCCTGATTGGCCTTGTTTGTTAATTAGCATCAGCATTTTAAATTTAGACAGAGTTAAATTAATCTTATGCTTCCACCTACATTTTTTCGGTCTTTGTGATTTTACTATTAACATAAATTTAAATGTTTATGTTTCTGTATTAATTTTCTTCTTTTTCAGCATATTGTACAACAAGTCACTTAAATGGGATTGTTTCTATTTTCTGGTCATAATATGGTTAGTTGGTAAAGAAACCTTTTGTTTTCTATCTTCACCTGTTAAATGAAAGTCACAGGTTTTAGTTGCTTTCTGAATGATTTATTGTCGGTTCGTTGGCAGTTGGACGAACTTACCTGGTCAGACTAACTCCACACCTGCTGTAAACCTGAACTTTACTGACCTGTGCTGATTGGTCACCACACTGTGACGTCACAATACAAGTGGCTTCAATCAGAGTAGCTCAGCTGTCATTTGCAGCCAGGTGTTTTGTTAAATCCCTGCAGTCACGGCCGCTTTTAATTTGAAGAAGAAAACAATATGAACTCCTTCAGAATAAAAGCAGTGGTGGCTTTTCTTCAGCTTTCCTTCCCATGTCCAGAAGCAAAGGCTGCCTTCACTTGATGTTTCAGCGCACCTTGTGGCCGTTCTGCATCCTGATCACATGATGATGCGTACAGGAAGCAGAAGGCTCCACGTTAAAGTGACCGCAGGTGCGGTGCTTACATCATCGGTGAAGATGGCCAGTTTGCCACTCTCCAACATGTCCTCCAGCTCTTCGTTGGTGGTGGTTCTTCCAGCTGCAGACAGAGCAGAAACAAAGATTATTCAGAGGAGATCGCCATAGCGACCTTCCACAACACTCAGCATCTTCTGATTTGCCGTTTTGATCCGTTAAGGTCCAACCAACAGAAGGAGGATGATTTATGAAGCAGGATTTCACTGAACAGCAACCAGCTTAGAGATGAAATGTCTGTTCTGACCGAGCCTCAGGTCACAGGAGCAAGTTCAGGAGGTGAAGTCGAAATATCACCAGAATAACTCAAAAATAATTAGAGAATAAAATCAAGATATTACCAAAATAATAATAATACATTTTAAAGAAAAAAAATCCAAATTAAAAAAATAAAGAGATCCTGTAAATGGCTGTTAGAGCAGCAGAGCGTTCAGCCGGATTTAAAGAGTCAGAGAGTCTTTTGAGTGGAGGATTATTCTAAATACCAGATGATTTCTGTCCATAAGGCGCATTCACAAAGCGGGCGGCTCCACTGGAGGACGGCTGCAGCTGGACCGGTACCGGTACCGGTACCTGCTTTAAGTTCTGCTCAGAGCTCCAGGATGATCAGTCTGGATGAATCTAAACGCTCAGAAACCAGCAGATCAATCTGATCTCTGATCAATGGCTCCATGTTCTCCATCAGAGCCAAAGCTCCTCAGGTAGCGGCTCACCTTGATGCAGCTACTGATATACCTGGGATTGTCTCCACACCTGATCACCTGATCAATAATCAAACTGTTTGATCAGCCCTGGTTTCTCTCTAGTGAGAATAAATAGATGCATTCAGACGATGAGTTTCATCTTTAAGAGACACAAACTGAGCAACATGATTATTTACATTGAGGTTTTCACATCCTTTATTTCTATTTTCTTTATTCTGTGTGTGTGTGTGTGTGTGTTAGGTTATTGTCTGAGGATAAATGAGGTTCAGTTTAATTGTTTAAACAATAAAATATTAAAATCACAATAAACACTGTAGTCAGGTTTCAGTGTGTTTAGGTGAGTTTTGACTCGTTGTAGTTTCTTATTGTCCACAGATAAAGTTTGTGTTTCTGCAGCACATTTTCACGCCAGAGAAAAAGTCTGTGTATATTTACCAAACTTTGACGAAAAGTTAATTTTTATACATGCCGACTTGTGCGTAAAATATGGCGCCGCACATTTCTCGTGCGTACGCCGCTTTAACGCGGCCCCTGGGTTCCTTCAGCAGCAGTGAGGCAGCGTAAATACATTCAGTTTATTTCTGTAGCGCCATTTCATAACAAGCAGCATCTCAAGGCACTTTGCAAAAAAAATCATTTAAATTCAATCGCACATCCATTCCAACTGATCCTACTTCTCACAGTACAGTTTAATTAATTATTCAGAAGTTTCTATCTCAGCAGAACATCGAGTCATTGACTTGCAGCATTCACTCATGGACCAGCAGGGGGCGACAGTAGACAGTTGAGTCGTTTTTACAGCAATCCCTTCTACCGAGTATGAATGTAGCGACAGTGGAGAGAAAAAACATTTAACAGCAAGAAATCTCCAGCAGAACTTGTTGCTGCTGGTTTGCTGGTTTTGTTGCTGCTGGTTTGTTATTGTTTGTGTTTACCATCCGCCATGTTGCGTGTTGAACTCACTGATCTCCAGCTGCCTCTGGATGCGGTCCTTGCAGCGGTCGCGGTACTTGGACTGCGTGGTGTTGTACTCGGTCATCACCTCCACGAATTTACGCGACAGCGTCGAGTGCTGGAGAGAGACAAGGAGGAAAACTGGTTGAACGTGGATGAACTGGTTTAACTGGGAAGGACTGTAAACCAGAGCTGGAACTCCATGATGTACATCCAGATGCTCAGAACTTATTTTTGTTGAACCGAACATCTGGACATTCCTCAATGGCTCTTAATAACTTTGGTTAAATATGACAAACAACCAAATAACACAGCATATTAGAGATATTATAGATAGAAAAAAGGCAGAAAATATACTTTTAAAAACTTGAACATTTTATTAAAAACTTGAAGAAATTTCTATATTGTTTTTCTTGAAAATTTCAGAGACTAATCTCAAAGTTGTTGAAATGTACTCATTTTGTCCATCTGCAACGGCTCAACATGCTGATCCTGTTAGTGGCTGCAGTTCCCTTCTTGTCCACTAGGCGGCAGCAGACATGACGGCTGCAGCCAATCACAGACCAGAGAGCATGAGGAAGTGACGTTCAGAAGGAACTTTGAGCAGGAATGAATTAAGAAGCTAAAAAACAACGTTTTAGTGATAAAGTGTGTGAGGAGTGAAAGTGTAACATGCGTGTCGGTTTGAACACGTTTGATCAGCAGCAGTCACATGATAAACACAAACTTCTGCTCAGCTCTTCAGATTAAACTTTTATCGTTTGCTGACAGACTTTGTAAGCTTGACCCGTTCTGGAGAGGTCGACCATCTGGTAACTGGTTCTGCTACATGACGGGTTTGAATGTGAGAAGGCGTCGCCACGACCGGGTCTGGACCCGACCCACCTGTGTCTTACGGATCCGGAGGTCCGCTGATGATCTGTTGAGACCTTCCTCCTGCTCGATGCTCTGCTCAATTGCTGCAGGAACACAAACAAGCAAACGATGTTGTAAAGCAAACTGTTTAATTCTGTTTTTCTGCTCCGCAGGGCGGTTCGGTTCTGACCCGTCTTCAGGTCATTTATCATCCACCATCGACCTGTCTTCATGCACGAGCTCCTCAAACCAAGACACGCCGGGTACAACCGAACCATCACAGGTTTCTCTACTACGGTGAGTGAGTTTCCAGTGATTGTAGCGTAAAGTAAAAACCTTTCAGGATAAAAATCACAAGTTGCTTCAACAAAGTAAAGCAAAACAGATTTAAAAAGATGTGCTTTTTCCTTAAACCTTCACTGCTTCATCAGTCTAAGATGACGACCCAAAGAATCCCGCTAAAGCAAAATAGAGATGGATTGAAGACAGCAAGGTGCAGGTTCTGGAGTGGCCTATTCAAAGCCCAGACCTGCTCACAGATGGAGCAGGTTAACATGAAGGCTGGAGGAAAATGCAGCATGTGTAAAAAGATTGTTCAGTTTCAACCTGAAGTGAAGGAACTGAGATGTGCTCCATCCTCAGCGCTTATTTACCCAGGAGAGCTAGCTTAATTACATCTTGTCACTGAGGATCTCTGTGATCACTGCAGCTTCTAAAAAACCATCCAGGAGGAAAAGCCTGAACCACATCTGACCAGCGAGACTCTCAGGGAGGTTAACAAGAACAGATTTAAATCTATAACAAGGAAATTAATCTGAGCCTTTAAAAGGTTTCCTTCAATATGCTAATGAGGAGAACATTAGAGAGGAAGTTTAACAATGATTGATTATTACTTTACTCCACCAGTGGTGGGCACCGCTAACAAAAAAGTTAGCTGCGCTAGTCCTAAAGCGCTAATCATAAACAGTAGTTCTGCTAATGGCCGTAAAGTGGGCGGCCATTGGCCCTGCTGGTCCCGCCAGACATTCACCCAGGCTGCACACAACTCTGACAATCTGTGACTGACATCTCTGTGTTTGCATGCAGACAGATACAGATAAAACCTGCAGCTCTGAGACCTGGACCAAATCTAATCTAAGGCTCCAGATCAGAACAGTCAAAGATTTTCAGCAGCTTTGGGTCGGGTTGGGATCATGAACCGCTCTGACATCTGAAAAAAGGCTTGGACTCTGATCCGGTCCAGGTCTGAACCAATTCTGCCTAAAAATGAAATGAGATTTCTGTATTTGTCACCATTTATAGAACCGTGACGATGTTTTCTTTCTAACGGCGTTGGGATGAAAAACAGACATTGGGCCCATTTCCGTTACCGGTCCGGACCAAATGCTCACCACACTTTGCCCAGCCAGATCATTTTGGCTCAGGTCGAATAATAATTGTGTGAATTTTATTATTTTTTTTTTTCCTCTTTGCTCTTCCAAAAGCCAATCAGCCATCAGGAGCCATAAATATCGATGGCTGCTGATGGTTTCAGGTCTGTTGGCTGCTGAGACTCATTTCTGTCTGCTAAATAACAAACACATTAAAGTTTATTCATTTTGTTTTTCATGCAAAAATATTGACATCTCTTTCCATACAATTAGTGGAACAAGCAGCAAATATAATCTGCTGCCTTTTGGTTTCAGACCCACAGCATCCAGATAGCAGGAGCTGCTGCTGTTGCTGCTGGAGCTGTTGCTGCTGGAGCTGTTGTTGCTGCTGTTGCTGCTGGAGCTGTTGTTGCTGCTGTTGCTGCTGGAGCTGTTGTTGCTGCTGTTGCTGCTGGAGCTGTTGCTGCTGCTGCGCCACAACGTCATGATGCGCTGGAACCATTATATTGTCCTGCTGCTCTAAACTGGTATTGCTGGAGGATATTTGACATCTATTTTATTATTATTATTTAATGTTCCAAATATTTGACAGGTCGTGATTTTTGTCATATCTATCCATCCTGTAGCTGTGTTGTGCGTATTTCTGTAATTGTATTAAGTAGCAGGGCGCCTGCAGCTGTAGCCACTGTGCGGACCTTCAGATTTTTCTTTAAGTAAAACAGAAAATAATCATTTTTAATATTTTTTATTATCTAACCCTCTTTACTATTAACATTTAGGAGAAAATAAAGATCTTTTGTGTCAAAACGTTTTGTACGTAGCGAGTCTGTGTGAGTCCTGCTGCTCCGCACAAAGCCTGAATCTTATTGGTTAGTTTACTTTTGGGAATTTGGCGGCTTGGCGCTTTTCCTGTAAGCTAAAAATGAACGAGGAGTTTGAATCCTGCCGTAGTTCTAAGATTGGTCGTTTGGATCCTGCCAGAGCTTTTGACCGTGTGCGGTTCTGGTGGGTCGCCGGTTTATGAGCTTTAAAATCGTCCGTCTGTATTCAGCTGTTCTCGGGTCGGCTGCATTTTTCCTCTTTGACATTTTTCCAGAAATGGAATAAAGTCCATTCCTCCATCTAAATGCTCTGAGTAAAGCTGCTTGCTGCTTGTTCCCACTGGCAACATTTCCTTCTGATTATTTTCCACCAAATCTCTACCACCATTTAATAGCAAACAATCATTAGATCCAGCCAGACCGCAGCGCATGGTCGACCCAGAACATCGTCCTCCAGGGAACAGATGTTGACTGTTTACTTTGGGACAAATTGCCACAAACCCACTGAACTGATTGACAGGTTCCATATCTCCAGTTTAACTGATTATATTTAAGCAAATCTTTCTAAATAAATTTGGTCTTAACATTTCCACAAATGACCAGATCTTAGCTGGGCTGTGACATTAAATATGCATCATCCCAATTGGAAAACTACTGCACTGTGTAGCACTACTTAATGTAGTTAAGGGACTAGATGGCACAGAACACCAGAAGACTAGATTCATCTACTGGAGCTGCTGTCAGTAATCAATAAAATAATACAAAAGAATAACTGCTTTCAATATTATGTATTTTAAAGAAAAAAATTAAGTGAACATCACAAAACACAAACATACATGGAAACCAAAAAAATAAACAAATAAATACAATATATACACAGTACTGCAGTAGATCTCCTATATAGATGTGCACAGAGTCCTAACTTTCCCTGCTGGTCAGCACATTGTCTGACCGACACACATTTAAAAGTCCATGTTTTAATTGTCCAGTTATTTGAGATGAAAAAATGTCCAAGCGTAATTTGTTTCCACCAGAAAAGAGATGAATAATGGATTGTGTGTCTAGGTAGTGAGATGGAGGGGGAACCAGTACAGACCATCAGACTCCTACCAGACCAGTATGGAGTGAATTTCAGGTTCTCCTGGCTCCAGCCAGTTGTCAGAAGCTCGCAACCCTTTAACCCTAAAAAGGATCATCTGGCCAATTCCATAAATAGTTCAGTGCATGACAACTTCATGGCTCCAAGCTCACTGGATGTTCAGATCTGTGGCTCCTTTGTCTCCAGCTCTCCCCCTCACACCTGACTGGGAAAGCTGGAGCAGGCCTGATTAACCACTCAAGATGCAGTGATTGGCTGAATGCACTGTGTGACTGACTGTCACTCTAACCAATGGAGCACCAAAGGTGGGATTAAGGGCAGTTTTTACCCTGGGTTACACCTGCATCCTTTTATCCTCAAGAAAATCACGCTATAATTCACCGTGTTGTCAGCTTGGTCCAACTGATTAATATATATATAAATATAGGTGCAGTTGTGAATTATCAGTGCCTAACAAGTGCAGATATGAAAAAAAATTCATTTAAATATCCATAAGTTTTAATTAACTCTCATTAAAATGTGACTATTGTGTTAATATACCTGGAGGGGCGCAAAGAAGTTACTGTCAATGCTTTACAGAATATCGAGTTGATAAATATCTCATAAGTTGTTAGTGTTATATATATATATATATATATATATATATATATATATATATATATATTACCTGCACTATGGGGACAAATGGTGTCAGGAGTCTCCTTAATGAATATCATTACCTGTTTGCAGAAATGCTCAGTGTTCAGCAGGAGGGTTGGTGGGAGTCAATGTCATGTCCTGATATTTACCTCAAAGGATTGTTTGTGTGTGTTTTCTGGCCTGTGGCCTGGCAGCGCCCTGCTGGATCCACCATGACTCAGCAGTATCACACCACTGATGGTGTGTGTGTGTGTGTGTGTGTGTGTGTGTGTGTGTGTGTGCGTGCGTGCGTGCACTGTGTTCCTGGGTGTTGTTGTCTTTCTGTATGGCAGTGAGATGAAAACTGGGTGAGTAAGCAGCAGATTGAGTCCTGGTGTATTTTTGAGGACGTTTAGCCCATTTAGCTGAAAGAAACTGATGCATGTTAATTTGTTCTTATGTAAGAGTTTCTCCCAAATTATAAGAACTCAGCAGAGCTGCAATGAAACTATAAAAAAAAAACAACGTACAATTTAGACTGTATTTTTGTGAAGAACTGAAAAATACATCAAAATGCAACCATCACTTCAACATTAGTGATTAATGGTGAAAAAGAAAATTCAGTGTCTCCCATTTGCAGGGTAAAACTTAAATGGATCTAAAAATGTTGACATTTTGTAAGTATACAAAAAGACGACAGACTTTATATGGTCATTATTTAATTAAACAAAGATGAAGCCTAAAGTCTGTCCTTGCTGTTTTCATGGGACTCATTGTGAAAGTAGCAGCCAAGAGCTGCAGATCAAATGCGTTGAATAAGTGATCATGTTCAATGTGATCACCTCTGTCAGAGGAAGAGTTCTGGCAGCAAACACAGCGCCGAACTGGGCAGACATCAGCAAGGAGCAAATGTTTCTGCTCATCAGTCTGGAAGAGTTATGAGGCCATTTCCAGGCATCTGAAGTCCGTCGTCCAACACAGAAAGATTATTCACAAGCTGAAAACATTTAAAGTATTTCTCCTCCACTTCTCTCTGACCCAAACGCTTCTTGAAGAATAAGAGACAAAGAAATAGACAAACCAGTGAACTTGCTAAGGGAAATTTTACATTGTTGTGTTAAAAAATATTTTTCTTGTCACACTTAAATATTTCAGATTATGAAGTGGCTTATTTTAATTATGAATTATAATTTTAAAAAGCTTAAGGAAACAGCCTGGCCCTCTGTGAAAAATAATTTTCCTTAAATCTAAAACTTTGTGTTAACTGGAGTCTTTTACATGCCTGAGGTTGAACTTTGACCCACTCTGGTTTGCAGGATTGTTTTAATTAGAGGCGGGACTCAAAAACTTTAGTTGTTGCTAAATGTTTATAATTTATATATATTTTAATTAATAATAGACATGTTGGCTCCTTAACAAAGACAGATATGGTTTCTAACTGAACCACAGTACAAAATAAATCCGATTAGTTGAGTTAAACCTTTTAACGAGGTAACGTGTGTGTAATAAATTAATCTGAATTATGACCTTAGTTTTAATTTTGCAGCATTGCAGGTTTTCAGTGTGAAATGTTTAAACTCACAATGTTTCACCAAAATGTATAAAGTTAGACTTTGATCATGTGGTGCATAAAATCATAAATTCATGTAATGATCAAATCTGACATTTTCTAAACAATTTAATTCATGAAACCTTTATTTGCAACTTTAAAAATTAGAATTTTTAGTTTTGTTAAAATTTTCTTAAACGTGTTTGGTTTCTCTCTCATAAATGCAATATTATAAATCAGGTGTTGCTTAATCAGGAGACTCTGATGTAAATGTGCAGATAGACATAAAAACATAGAATTACGTAATGATGAGGTTTTTCCATCAGTGAATGTTTGGCCTCCCAGTGAGGAAAGTCTCATCGGTCGCTGCAGGTCCCGTCTTTCTAAGGTGACATTATTTTGGGTTTTAGTATCGAGATATATTTTTTTATTAAAAATTATTTATCCATCACTAGTTAAGATGTTTGACCGTGTCTTGAAATCAGATATGGACCTTTGAACGAGAAGGTATAGAATCGCTAGCTTTGTTTCCATTAACCACAAATTTCCGCCAAATTAAAATTACAAAAATAAATTTTTTTAATGGAAAAATATTTTGGAAAAACGTAAGTTTTTAATAAATTTTTTGCTCTATGATGAGGCCGTATTGTAATAGACATATTTCATGAAAATAAAACAGAAAAACTTTTTTTTGCATCATACGAGTAACGTGATCAACAACAGGATGTTACCACTGACGAAAACCACAAAGAAGACGACAGGAAGTAGAAAGATGTGGATGGTTTGTTTTTGGTTTATGTTGCTCCACCAGAACTTTCACAGCATCACACAGTTCATAAAAGTTGTGTGTTATTCCAACGTATCTCCTGTAAAATGGCCGACTACAATTTCCCCCAAATGCTGCATAAGTAGCTGCACCTAAGAAGGCGGGGCTTGCTGCGCCAACGCCTGCATGAGGCACCGGCGTCTCCTCTGATTGGCTGATAGATGAGCGTTGAATTATGAATATATGTCGTAACTGTTTACACCCGTTGCTGCCATGATGTTTAATGAACAAGCTTATTCACATGTGATTTTAGTTTTGTTTCTTATTTAATGCAAAACTCTCAATTGCAAAATTGTGTTTGTTCGACATTAGCGGAATATTGACAGAAATTTGCGTACATTTGTAATGGGAATGCAGCTTATGTTTAATTTGTCAGTAAAAAGTTGATTGTGTCTGTTCTAAAGAGCTTGCAGCTTCACAGACAGGCTGATGATCCCTGCAGGCGGAGCAGAGAGCGCTGCGCCGTCCTCAGGGTTCGCATCTACAGTAAGAGATCCTGTCTGTGTGGGGACAATAACACTCTGCTGCCTCATGGGGGATCCAATTATAGCTTCATCCCAGCTATTCTCAGTCTGCATATGTACAGTCTGTGGGTGTGTGTGTGTGGGTGTGTGTGTGGTGGGCAGTCCATCTTCTGGCTGTGCACATTAAAGCAGGGATGTCCTTGAACCTTCAGCATGAACCGGTGCTGCAGCAGCAGCAGCAGCAGCAGCAGCAGCAGCAGCAGCAGCAGCAGCAGCCGCTCTCTGTGTTTCTGTAGCTTTAAGCTCATTGGCTTGTCTTCCTCTCTGTGTGTTTGTGTTTCTGTCACAGTGATTATAGCTTGATAAATCGCTGCTACAGTTTCTGAATATTCTCATCTTCTGACGCAGCTGAAGGTCGACATGTGTGCTCATCCTCACAGCAGAAATTTTCTATGAACTCACACAAATAATACCTGCATGATGCAGCCGCTATAAAGCAATCATTTCTGTTTTAAAGAGACGTGAGAAATGTATTCTTATTACAGTCTAAAACATCTTCCACTCCGGCTGCTTTTATTCTTACCAATTATTGTACCAGAAAAGACACACAGGACATGTGTATCACACACAAGGCTGTAGGAACTCTGACCCAATGGGGAAACATATCGGAAACCTGACAGATCCATAAATAGCTTTGATCAGAAATGTGTCATGGTGTTACTTAGTAACCGTTCCTCTAATATACCCCTTTTGTTTCAGTAACCAGTAATCTAACGAGTCACTATTTACAATCCAATAATCATATTAAAGTTCTGCATCCAAGTCACTGTGTGTTACTATATTTGTCGTTGTATTGAGGGAAAATTTATTGTTTTCCTCGTTTTCCTTGGGGAGTGATGTCACAAACGTAAACAATGGAGAGAAAAGAGAGATGCACATTTTCCAGCTGATAGATGAATTTTTCATTTAGTAATCAAGTTACTTTTTCAAAGTAATTATGCCATGAGAACTGATATATATAAATACACACACACACACACACACACACACACACACACACACACAATTGTCTTTGTCCCTCATATAAGTCCTGATCCGTTGGACCAATGGACCTTACCACAGGGCCGCGTTTCATTGGCCGATGCCCATTCTGCGTGGCCGTCTCACAAACACGCTTAGCTTCCCGTTAGCTAAGTGCAGCATAAAGGCAGAACTGATACAACTTGTACACCTTGAAGCCTGTCTGCTACAGTCTGACATTAGCTAAACAGATCAATATGCAATGTGTCTGTATCTGACATACACTAAAGATTTTATTTTAGCAGAAAAGGCTTTGGACTAAACTGTTACTCGTGTTAGCCACGTTAGCACCAAGTACAGCTAGTCAGTCAACCATCGCTGTGTTCAGGGAAGCGCTGATTAATAATCGAGAAATAAATATCAAGCCTGGAAACTTGATATCATAACGGACTGAATGTTGTTTTTAACATAATCTTTGCTCGTCTTGCGGGGCGCAGGCGGTTGCCACGGTAACAGGTGTGCTTAAACTACAGAGAGAGAGTAAAAAGGTAGGAGTGGTTTTGAGTTGATCACCTGTTCAGGTTATTTTACCTTTGTTTCCCTTTGCTGTGGCGCGTTACAGCCGCTGTAGTTTCTAAACGTTGGACTAATTACCTCGTTAGTTTGTGAGTTTACGTCATTCACAACAAACATCAAATAGAACAAATATATTTCATAAAATTTTAACAAACAAATGGCTTCTACCGCGGTAATTATGTGAAATTAAATGAATTATATTCCAACTTCAGATTTGCCTTTACCTTTACAGAGCTCTTTGGTTCCTCCTATCAGGCTGTAGCTTCTCATATTGAGGTCAAAGTTCAGATCTACCATAACTGACTGACACCTGCTGGCCTCAGGTTTGCAACCAGCTTGTGACTGAGAAACCAGTAACCTCCTCCCAGTTGATGACATGAACTTGTTAGTTCCTCTGTCCATTTAGCAGCTGATATATTGAGAAAATCCGCTAGAAATGATTCACTAATCAGTCATGTTTACATAGAAACAACCAGGCTTTGTCTGTGAGACTTGCGGTCACTTGGGTCGGTTGTGGGCGGAGCTTGATAAGGTCCATGGTAGCGAAGGTACAGGCCGAACCAACAGCTACTGTCAGGTTTCTCTCACCAGAAATTGGTTATTTTGATCTTTAAAATATTTCTGCCGCGTCATTTGACTAAATGTGTTGATTTAAAACTTTTAGACCGAACATCAGCACGCAGAAGTTTTCATCCATCTGAATGTGAAATTATCTTGGAATTGGTGAGTCTGAATTGTTGGTTTTGTAGCATTAGCCGCTAGCGGTTAGTGTAGCGGGTTGAGAAACAGTAAAAATTAAAAATTAATACGCCCCTATTTTTGAATAAGAATTGGTCTTGTTTTTTGTCTTGGTTTTTTGCTTCTGTATATAGTCGAGTTTGCTGTGTGCATGTATCTTCTCACCAGAGGGGGCGCTCTCGTGCAGCTGTGGGTCTAACAGAGAGAACGAGTTCCTGGCTCTGCGCATCAACTCGCTTCCTCTGTGATCCACAGATCTTGGTTGCACAGGATTCACCTGCCTGTGTACCACCTGGTACCGGCTCAGACTCCCCTGGGTCTGGTGCCGCTAACATTAGCATTAGCTGCTAGTGGTTAGCATTATTTATTAGTTTCATTTTGGATTCTTGCTTTAGGTTCACATGTTCAAGCTTCCACTCAAGTCAGTTGTTGGCTTGATGCGTAGAACCTTACAAGTCCTGTTTTGTTTAATACAGGCCAGGTGGACTCGGATGAACTCGGATGGACTCGGATTTCCTCAAACCAGCTGGAGGTTTGTGGATGGTGAGCTAACGAACGGCCCGGCTCAGAGCTTGTAATCCCGGCCTGCAGCTGAACCGTCCGGCGGTGTGGCAGGAGGCTGAAGCAGCCTGACCTCCATCTCATGAACATAAAACTGCCTCCAACACGCTGCAGGCTGCAGACGACGTGTCTTCATGCTTGAACTGATACAAACTCTACAAACTCTGAAATTACAAGTCGTGTTTGGGTCATTAGTCATTAGTTGCGGCTCATTTAGCGCAGCTGGTGATGGACTCACATTTGAAATAATATCAAAATGCGCTTAACAACAACTGCTGTGGTAACTTGGAAACAACTTATGGTATTTGGTTTAGCTTTATTTATTTCACACATTTTTATTATTGCCTTTGGATTATTATTATAATGCATGCTACCTGAAAAACAATCCAGTCTGTCATGAATTAGAGCTCCAGTAGACGATGGTTATCTGTGTTTCAGTATTGCAGTGTAAAAAGCTAACTTGGTGGCACTTGCCTTTAAAGTCTGCAAATGATGCTAAAATTACAAACAGTGATTCTAATATTGGTGCTGGTGTGTTAAGTTACAACCCAACTTCCTGGACTGTAACCACTTTGAAAGAAAGAAAAGTCAGATTCAGAGGAAGATCGTTCAACCCAAATTAAGATGGAAACAAACTATCCTGATGAGACGAGCGGCTGATCATTGTTCAGTTCCATCGATTATCAAATGTTTTCTGCTCGTACCTTTTAATTTTGAGCGAACTTTATTGGCTGTCTTCTTGATGTCAGCTGTGAGGTCCTCCAGCTCCTGCTTGGTCTCTGCAGGGAAAAACAGGAAAAACGAGGTGAGGACGTGGCACAAAGTTCTCCAACAATCCATATTTCATTTGAGAAATGATTTATAGTGAGTAGTTTTTAGACCACTAGGAATCTGTCCTGGCTGATTAAATTCATTTGAAAAGATTTAAAATCGTATTTGATTTCACAGAAACCTCAGATAGTTTAGTGATTAACAAGCAGCAGTGTCTCGTTTTGTGAGCATTTCTTCTGCATTTGGACCTGCAGAATAAAACTCAGACATGGTTTCTCCCTGAAGCTGTTTGGGGGTTAAAGGTGGAGGAGGAGGAGCGGTAACCTCCCATCGTGTCAGCCATGTTGGAAGGTGGCGCCGGCGAACGGAGGCTGCAGCAGTGCAGTCAGATTTACGAGCGCTGCAGTGCCTTTCAGCCGCTCTACCTCTGACTCACCTGCTCCTGGGCTGCGGCTCGGAGACCCAGCGGACCGCAGGCTGCCGCTGCGCTCGACCCGCTGACGTCTGCCTGGATAAACGTCCTGCGAGGGTGCCCAGGAATTAATCTGGCGTTAAAAATGCAGAGACTGAATCTGATGAGCTGTTTCTGTTTCTGAGCTTCAGATTAATTATTAAACCCATCAGCATTTTGATGAACATTTCTCTCAGTGATCGTTAAAGAGAAACCAAACTCTGGCAGAAAACCAGCTTTGTAACGCCTCAAACTGCCACCAGAGCGTTTTAATTGGCTGGTCGTTAACCAATTAGCATTAATGGAGCGGATTGATGAGCAAACCTGCTGTCAGACTTTTATTTTCCCATCAATCAGCAGGTGAGTCATCAGAAACGCAGTTAACACACTCATCAATACACTAATGATCAATCAGCAGCGGCTCTCATCAGCAACACCAAACATTCTGTCTCTGCGTCTAGTTTTTATTCAACCTCCAGGTTTTTGTGTAGGGTTTTGTGCAGCGCCCCCAGAGGCCAGGAGGAGAACAGGTCGTGTTGTCTGCAGGTTAAAAATGGCCGCGTTTGCAAACGAAGCCTAAATGTGCTGCTGTTCCTTCAGTTCCAGTTTAATGACAGTTTAATGAACACCAAGTGGATCTTTATAAAATATACCAAACCAAACAGATTTAAGGTGAGTTTTTAACGCTGATCAATGACAACCGATAGCAACTGATGAATGAAGCCAGACGAGTTTTAAAACGTCATTCAGACAAAATATGTTGCATGAATGAATGAATGAATGAATGAATGAATGAATGAGAACTAGTTTATACTTCAGCTGTGAACTTGGTTCAGAATGTTCAGGTGAACTATGAACATGAATGAATCATTTTAACGCAGCTGAACTGAATTTAGAAATAGTCAAGAATGAACTGATGTTCATATATACATTAAAAATAACATCCTAAAATTGTATATTTTATTTACACTTTGTTTTAAAATATTCATGAATGTATTCAGAATAATGTTAAAATTTTATTTTTCCATTAAATGAATATTAACATCTTGATTCATTTAGTAAAATTCTAAATACAATTTTCAGAAATGTAAATATTTCAATCAGCATTTTTTTCTTTTAACTTACATTGGATTTTAGTGAATGTTTGTTTATTTAAAAAATGAACTGACTAGCTTTTAAATCCAGACTCAAATAACATGAAATAAAAATGTTTGTTTGTTTTATGAAGGTCTTATTGAGGGAGATTTTCCTCTGGACACAAACTGACTGTTTATTCTCTAAAAGGCTGAAACTGAGCCGATAAAATGTTTTAATTTTTTAACTTGAACTCAGATTTAGTTGATGTGATTAATGAGTGAAGCCAGCAGCTGTAATTAAAATGACCGAACAGATAAAAAGAACAGGATGAACTAAAATGAGTTGTTAGGATCCTGAACGGCTGCGGTTTACATCTGTAGTCCTCAGCTCTCACTACAACTCCCATCATGCATTATTCAGGCTGAAACACGACTTGTTGGCAGCTGAGAGCGAGCTGACCCAGAACTGAGCAGGAAGCAGGAGAGAAAGAGCGAAGAGACGAGTTTTCACCGCGAGGAGGAACGTCCACTGACCTCACTTTGGGTTTTTATCACCCAGATCAAAGTCTGTGCGCTAACGTCAAGAAGCTAATAAAACGCTTCCAGGATGGGAATACCACTGAACAAAACCAGGAATGTTTTTGTTCACGTCATCAGAAATATTGGAGTTGAAATCAAACATTCTGACAAATCTCATGTTTCAGTTTTCTTAAACAGAAAAACATTTTTACAGTCGGGTTTTTCCTCGCCGAATAAATACTGTAAAATATTTCTGTCTGAGATTATTCTGCAGCAGATTTTATTATAGCCAGGCTTTTTACACATTGTGGATCTGAGGGATGGTGCAGCGATTCACCTGCTGGCCAGAAAGATTTTCTGCAACTGTCACTGAACTCACCACGGTTTTTCTAAAATACATCAGGGAAAAAAGTCTCTACATTTATTAAATATTTTTACAGTGACGTAAATTAGGCTAATAGCTGACAGAGGTCAGAGGTCGTTTAATTTATACATATGAACATTAAACTGGTGCTGGAGGCTTGAAGTGCGGTTATCGCTTTAGCATTAGCTTCCCCTAAATACCATGTTGGTGCTGTGCTAACGTTTATGATTAGTGGTTTGGGGTTAGTGCAGCTAGCGTTAGCTAGCGATGTCTCCTCACATCGTAATTCTTCAGTCGATAACCAAAACCTCGATACAGATTTCAAATATTTTCCAAATTAAAGTTTACAAAACAAAAAAACACAAAACAAAAAAGAAAATGAATGCTTCAGAATTTATCAAGAAAAATTCATTTAGAGAAAGCTTAGTGCGCTAAATATTTTTAGGGTTAGCAAAACTGCTAACGTGCCAAGCTAAACGTTAGCTGCCTTAGTGTGCCAACCACTGGTTTTGTCACTCACTCATCCCACTGTGACTGGGAGACAGATCTAGATGTCATTAGCAGAATTGATTACATGTTTTTCTTTCTTTAAACCTGGTGCTTCAGATCGATGATTCAGTGGATATGAAGCCACTGATGGCCTCCTGGGTTTACAGCCTCACTGGAAACTTTGTTTTCCTCTCCCAACATGAAGGAATGCAGAGCTAATGGACGTTACTCACATGAGGCCAAGCTGGCGTCTCCTCCACCACATAATGTGACGTCATGCAGTTTAAAAGCAGGATCATGCAGACAGAAACACGGAACAGATGGAAACAAACAAAACGTCATTTATCATGCAGAAGAAAGTAAATCACATGGAGAAAACATGCAGGAGGAAAACACCAAACTCATCAGGACAGAGTTATCGGGGTTCTGGTTCTGACCGAACCAGGAAGGTCCAGAACCGGACTCGGTCTGGATATCGACCCGTCCGGTTTTAACCAGGAGGGCGATCTGCTTCCACCCGACCCGTTTGCTGTGGACCGGCTGCAGGTGTCGGTGCTGACCGAGTCAGAGCCGACCGGGTCGGACCGGGTCAGGCTGCAGCATCGGGTTCGCGCCCTCCGGTCCAAACCGCTTCCGTTTCTTCTTCTAGTGTCAGGAGGAGCGGCGGCGTGGATCGGGTCGGACGCGGCGCTGCGGAGCTCATCAGAACCGGGACGAGGTCGAGCCGCTGGAGGCTCAATCAGAACCGGGACGAGGTCGAGCCGCTGGAGGCTCAATCAGAACCGTCCCTCCGTGTTTACGACCCGAGATGGACAAACCGCAGGGTCTCTGTCTGGTCCCAGAACCAGGCTCCAGGTGTTTAAAGCCTTCTGGAGCCGGATGCCTGTCGGAACCAGAACCAGTCCTGCTTCGGGTCTGAGGATAGCAGCACAGGACTGAGGGATGAAATGTGACAGGAAGCTCACCCAGGAGCCAATCAGGAAGCTGGAAAAGTTCTGAAATCACCAGATCGGGAATGTTTACCTGTGAACCGGACCGATGGATTGGGAAAAGGGAAAGATCGGGAATAACCAACAGGACCCTCCTGACCCGGATGGGATCATTTGGACCTTTGTCATGAAGAAGGAAGTTACCGTCTGGATAAGACGAATCCGTGGCCCAGCAGGAGGATTTACAGCGATTGGTTTCTGCTGATCGGATCGATGGACTCAGGAGAATCCGGGCCACTGAACCCAAACAACAACAGAACCAAGCAGAGATCCATCCGCTCCTCTCACTGAGGAATCGCCGCGTCGGAGCTGAAATCTGGTTCCGACTCAGCTGGAGAAACGGGAACGCCGAGTGTCTGCGTCTCGGACTTCCTGCTGCGGGAAACATCCAGGAATAAAATCTGCAGCATGTCGGACATTTTGGACCCGAGGCTGAGCTGCAGCCGGCAGCGAAATCGGGTCGGCTTGCTGGTCCGGACTCAAAGCCCAGTCAAACAAGGGTCATCCGGGGGCCACGTGACCCCCCTTTCACACCGTTTGAGCCCGGTTCTGCAGAACCGTCCCCAGCTGTGTTATTCCATGCCGGAGCCGGACCCGACCAGAACTCTGGACGAGCTTTGTTGGTGCAGATGTTAGCAGAGGGAAGAGGCTGAGCGGCGGCTTACTTTCGTCAGGGTTGGGCGCGGCCAGGATGGCGCTGTGCTGCTTCTTCACCTGCTCCACGTCCTCAGACAGCTTCTCTATGCAGCCGCGGATCTCCTCCACCTGGACGGACGGACAGTAACATAAAACCTTTTATTTAAAAAATAAAATTAAACATGAATCACTTGAAACATAAGAGTCCATTTCTTCTGTTTTAAAGGTATTGTTGGCCTAAAATTATTCCAGCGTCAGCAAAACGTCATTCATGTGTAAAATAGTTTAACATGATTCTGTATCCTAATGTTATCCAGAGTTATTGGGATTAAAACCGATTTATCTGAATATCAGGATTATTTGATGTTGATGTCATTTTATCTGAAAATGATCCCATTTTTATTCAGAAGCTATGCTAATGTTTTTGTGGTGTTAGCTTAACATTATATTAGCGTTACCCAAACCTGCCCCACCATGACCTCTACATGACCCCAGTTATTGTTACCCGAACCTTTTCTCAGCGTTGGGCTCCAGATGGTTGCCTTGGTGACACACCTGTCCGTGTTTCTGGGTCTCACCTGTTCAAAGAACTCGTCCATGAAGTGGTCCCTGTCGACCTGCACCACCTCTTCATCATCATCGCTGTCCTTAGCCTGCGGACACACAGGATGAAGATGAGGCTCTGAACAGATCTGATTGGCTCCCTGGTGAAATAAAATCTGTGACATCATGAGTTTAAGCCAATTAAAGCTGCAAACTGGATGGATGGCCAATCAGAGCTTTTCTTTCTCTGCTGCGTCTCTTTGGATCGTTTGTCCTGAACTGACCATCGGTTTAATTTCCATCAGCTGGATCTATTCCTGTCAATATGTCGGCAGCCTCCAGAGAAATCTGTCCTTAAAATCTTTTTCTCTGTCGAGCCTCAAACCTCTGAACTGGATTTAATGGATCCATATTTCAAACGATCCATGAAGTCAATAAGTGAGTCTGGGGAGAAGCTCACTGCTGGAAACGTTGAATAATTAAACATGTGAAAGGACAGAAGGTCAGAGGATCCTGGTGCTTCTAGAAAATCAGTTCAGCAAACTGGCCACTGATCTTTCAGGGTCTTGATGTTCTGGTTCTGACTCAGATTACATTTGTTGACCCGCTGCTGATTTGGAGGCTCAGTTCAAACCTGTTTTATTCTGAATTTGCTCAGAAACGAGCTGGAAACATGGCGGCGACGGGCAAACGGCCTCCGAGGATCAGGCGGCTGCTGGCCGCTGATAAAGTCCAGCCGCCCAATCAGCTTCCTCCGTCAGCGACAACCAAACGGTTCTGTGTGTCGGGTCGCCTGGAGATTATCAGCTGGGACAGAGGAGCAAGGCCTGATGGGAAATATTTCACCTCCTTAGCGGGTATTTATTGACCTGAACAGAACCAGTAGTTTTGTCCCAACGATCAGAAGTAAACCGGGTTGAAAGCAGACGGAGCTGAACTGGGTCAGACCGGGCCACAAGCAGAAGGTTCTGCTGAGGTTTTGGGTTTTACTGGAGCTTTTTTCAATTGGATCTTACAGAATCTAACTGGATCTATATGGTGCTCACTGGTTCTGACAAGATCTAAATGTATCTGTCCTTCAGCAAACATCATCCCCAATCCCAGCCAATCCCATTCAATCCCAGCCAATCCCATTCAATCCCAGCCAATCCCATTCAATCCATTTCATTCCAGCCAGGCAGCTTCAGACTCGGATCATGTCTCATTCAAGCCGTTTCCAAGGATCTCTGTAGATTTCTTCAGAGATCCTTATCTGAAACCCAGATGTTCAGAACCGACCCAAACAGCTGCTGGTGAAACCTGAACAGATTTTTGATCTAAATCTTTTTTTTTCATTGGATCTTTTAGTTTTCTGCTCCGCAACGAGGCGGGTTCAAGGTTCCTGGTTCATGTTGGTGTCCAGCGTTCACTTCAGGTAGAAACGGAAAAAGGAAACCTTCAGCTGTATCATGTTGTGCAGAGCAGAGCGCTAACATGTCCGTTCTGCAGATGGTTTGTGGTTCCTGATCGCTTGGGGCCAAAATGCAGCTCATCTGAAACTGGGTCGTTCTACTTCTTCATTTCACAGCTTTAAAAATAATGACTAACAAGCTGCAGATCCGCAGGCGGCGCCGACTCCATCATCCTGCCACAGGCAGCAGGTTTTAGCGGAAATGACTCAACATGCTGCGCTGACGTCAGACTCCTTAAAACGTCCAGCTTTCTGTCCTCGGACTGTTCAAGCCGTCGGTCCAAAACCTTCTGGGTTCGGATCTGGTTTCAGGGTTCAGTTTGGGTCGGGCTTCAGGGCCAGAAAACGCAGCAGCGTGTCATCGAGTGTCTGACTCAGACAGGGTCCCTGAAGGCACCGCGGGCCCCTCCCAGTGGAAATCCTCCGCAGACGATGTGACGGCAGAGGACTCGATAACCTTCAGAGAATCAGCTGATCTGAGAGACTCCAGGAGATAGACCGAGCCCAGACCGATACCGCCTCCGATAAACAGCAGCGCCATCAGGAAAATTAGGTTAGAGGAAAAACTCTAGCCTAAGAAAATACCAGAACTAAATACGCAATAAAAATAAAACCAAAACGGTCAACCAGAAAAATATAAGAATCCTAGAAGCAGAAGGAAAAAATAAATAAACCTAAACATTTAAAATTTAACATCAACAATTTCTTACACAGAAAAAAAAGTTATAATAATTTTTAAAAAATACAAATATCAACTGAAATATGAGATTTATCACAAATAAATCTGGATATAAAAAATAGACTGATAAAGTAAAAAACTGTTCACCATAAAACCAATTAAAGCTAAAGCTGAGATTTATTATTAGAATTAAAACATAACTCAATGTAAAAACACTCAGTTAAATAAAAATATTCTGAGATAAAACAGCTGAGTGACATCAACCGAACCGGATCCAGAACCAGAACTGAGCCGCAGCACATAAAGCCACGTGGCCCGGTTCTGCAGAACCTCAGGACTGTTTCTAAAGACTATGCACCGCCTGATGGGGGCGCTGCTGCAGACTCTACTGACCCTGATGGGCCCAAATCTGGTTCCTCTGGGAACTTCCAACAACCAGAACAACACAGAGATCCAACAGATCCCGAGCAGAACCGGGGGCAGTGTCCAAGACGGAATCAGATCCAATTGATTCCAGGATTTAGACAGAATTAATATCTGGAGACGATTCCATTGCAGCAGAGAGGGAGGATGAGGATGATGATGATGATGGAGGAAGCTCAGACTGGACCTGCTGGTTCTGGTTCTGTCAGTGATTTAAGGGAATAAAGTTTTTCTTCTTTTAATCACTAAATAGAGCCGAACATTAACGCCTTAATTTCAATTAATGAATTTAAAAATGAAATTAATCTCATTTTCTTTTAACACACAAAAGTTCCAGCAGGAACCTTTGTACAGCTGTGTTTCTGGTGGGACCGTAAATCTGACGCACAAGCGATTCCTGATCCGATGAAGCCATTTTGGTTCTGGTTCTCTGAATTAAAATGTGGAAAAATCCTCAAAGTTAAACTGGGATTATGGAAAAAACAGGAAAACGGATCAGAGTGATGACCGGGTCGGGTAAAGTCCGGCTTCCTGTGACCCGGTTCTGATGGACCGGAGAAATTATTAAAGTTGTTCTACATTTCCACTGATGTTCTGTTAAAACTTTAAACTTTTTCCAGGAAGAGAGAAAATGTTTGAAAATGAATAAAGTGAATTAAAACTGCAGCTTTTCTGCCGTTTTAATAAAAGGATCTTAAATCATCTTCTGCAGCAACAAACATCATAATCAGACGATTTTAACACTTTATTGAGTTCAGATTGAATCAGGAGGAACTGAGCCGCCGTCCCGTCTCTCCTCTTCCTCCTCTTCCTCGCGTCTCGGCTCTGCTCTCACGTCACACACGCTCACATCAGGAGGCTGACCTCAGGTGTCACAGCGAGCTCTGATGCCAGCAGAGTGTGTTTGCATGCATGGACACACACTCTGCATACGCATGTGTGTGAGCAGCAAAGCACGCCTGCAGCATTTTACCCACAATCCTCTGGGAGCGCTGGCTCTTCCCAGAGTCCATCTGTGCTTCCAGTCTCCCACTTTCACAGCCAACAGGAATCTTTCCTGTTTCCTGCTGATCCGGACGCTCAGAATTCAGAGGCTGTCAGGAGCTCCTGAATGCACCACCAGAACTGCATCAGCAGAGCGCGCGACTTAATGATCGGGTCTTCAGAACCAGAACCAGTGAAAATCCTCAGGATTCTGCAGTGAGAACCGAAACCGGACCGAAGGTTTTCGCTTCAGCTGCAGAGACGATCTGAATCTCCAAACAAACTAGAAAACGACAAAGTGACTCCAAAGATGAACCAAAAGTTTCAAAAGGTGCAAAACAGAAAAACAAGGAAAAGCTTCCAGAATAAAATACAACCAAAAAATCCTGCAGAGAAAATAACAGATTGAAAAACAGTATTTTAAAAGTTGAAAAAAGAAGCAGAGCTTCCAAAAACCGTCTGAAAGTGGAAAAGCT
Source organism: Xiphophorus maculatus (assembly GCF_002775205.1). Taxonomy (NCBI): domain Eukaryota; kingdom Metazoa; phylum Chordata; class Actinopteri; order Cyprinodontiformes; family Poeciliidae; genus Xiphophorus; species Xiphophorus maculatus. The sequence continues at coordinate 800,629 of NC_036458.1, forward strand.
CAAGGAGAGGCTGATGGAGTCGTTTCTCCGCTTCTTTGCTGTTTTCAGATCCTGATCCTGAATCCGTTCCAGGGTTCAACTCCTCCCACGTCCTCTGGCGCTTCATCCAGCTGCTGCTGGAAAACGAGCCGACCCCCAATCTGACCGAACCTTTCAGAGAAACTAACGATTCTGAAAACTTTAACAAATATCCATTTATTTAAACTGGGACCAGGATTTTAATGTGTAAATTTTGATTTATTAATTGCACAGAATTTGATTCATGGAAGTTTTTTGGGTTTTTTTCCCCATATTTTCCATAGAAAAGTCCAGAACCGGAACCTTTAAATATTTGCTTGTTTCTGGCGACTGTAAATCTGACGCACAAGCAGCATCCGCTGACAGTGACGGACGATGTCTTTAGTATTTGATGCTCCATGAAAACCCGGATCCACAATCATCTGAGAAAAAACGAAAAATCATCTGGAGTTTCTGCAAAATGCAAAAACCTTTTCTCCATGTTTGAAAAGTCAGTAAATTGATCACAAATGATCTAAAACTTATTAGGAATCTTCTGAAAACATTAAGAACTTAGCTTACCTGGCGTCAGAGCTAGCCAGTTAGCTTCACTAATACTTCCAAAGCCTAGACCAGGGGTGGGCACTCCTGGTCCTCGAGGGCCGGTGTCCTGCAACTCTTAGATGTCTCCCTGGTCCAACACACCTGAATCCAACAGCTGAATCACCTCCTAAGTTCAGTCAAGTTCTCCAGAGTCCTGCTAATGACCTCATTATTTGACTCAGGTGTGTTGAAGTAGAGATGCATCTAAAAGTTGCAGGAGACCTTTAGGCCCTCCAGGCCTGGAGTTGCCCACCCCTGGCCTAGACCAATCAAAATGCTCGAAAAAAAAAAAAAAAGCGTTGCAACAGCCAGCCAATCAGTGTCAGCCAATCTTATGTAGCATTGAAAAAGTAACAAAAAATCTGCAGTTTATGGTTTTCTTTTATTTTAATGCTAATTTAGTTGTAAGAGGAAGTGCAGGTTGGTGACGATCCGACATGTTTCACCATCTGATTTCTGGTATTTAGCACATTTATTTCTCTCAGGATGAAACATCAGAATATTCTGATCAGAGGGTTTTATTCTTCCTGAAAACTGATTTTTAAAGGTGAATATTTTTTATTTATTTCTTCAGTTTTTTGTTTGTTGAACAGAAAAAAGATTTCAAACTCCTTCTGACTGATCTGATGGTGTTTAATATTTGCTGCTTAAATCGGACGTCATGGAGGATATTAATAAAGTCTGTCCTGGAAAACAGAATCTTCTCCATCAGTCCTGGAATCAACGCGGGGCTGACGGCTGTTCAGACGGGGCTGGGATTTCCTGACGCTCCTGAAGGCAGCATGTCTGGTGGTTTAGAGCAGAACCGCAGAAACCTGGTTCTGATTGTTTCTGCTGAATTATTGAAGCTGTGACCGGGCCGGAGGTTCAGCCTGAGAGTTGAGACGGAGTGGAGCGTCAGCGAGGAGGACAGAGACGCTCGGCTCGTCTTCTGGTCACTTAGAGACTCAGACCTGAAACCACGAACAGGAAGGAAAGTCTTCCTCTGAATGAAGACTTGCTGTTATGTCCTGACTCTGTGAACACTTAAAGGACGGATCCGAGACCCTCTGGATAATCAGTAATGACCTTTTAGCCAAGCGGACGGCGGCCCACAGGAAGTGAGAGTCCAGCTTCCTGTCTCCTGATTTAATAGAATCTGCAGAAATTCAAATTCCTAAAAATTGTATTTATCCCAAAGCAAAATTAACTCATCCAAGAATCTTCAGAGTCCTTGTGGATGGTGATGCTCCAGTAGCAGTCAGTCTTGCAGTGAACCTGAAGAGTCCTCTGACTGAAGCCTTGCTGTGTGACAGTCTCATGACCATCAGGACATGCTAACATGCTAACAGAGGTCAATATCAAGGCAAGCAGAAACCTTCCAGCTGCAAATCATCCAGAACCAGAAGCAACAAATGTCCAAACGTTCAGTCGACCAAACAAATTTACAGAACCCTTCAAAGCTTAAATGTAAGGAGTGGGCGTGTCTACCTGCACTCTGGGCTCTGATTGGACGGAAAACAGGAAGTCAGACAAACCTACAATCGGAGGAAGAAACTGGACATGAAAGATCAAGTAGGTTCCAGCAGAACCAGGTATTGGTGCTGTGACCCGGTCCATCCTGCACTGAACGGCTCATTTTGGGAAAAATAAGGCACTCCTTCCTGTTCTGGTGCTGAAACTTTATGGTTTCAGGATTTAAAGAAATGGTTTCCCAGATTAACTCAACACCATGTAATGTTGTAAAAGATCCAACTGAACCGACCGCAGCAGAATGCTTCAGAAACATTCCCGACCAGAACCAGGCTATTGCGCGATAAGCCAGAGGATGGAGGGTTTCTGCGGTCCGGCCCGGGTCAGACTCAGGTGAAGTCCGATAAGACGACCCCACAGAGGTTGATGCCAGACCTGAAACACCGTATTACTAACGAGGAAGTTTAGAGAGCATCCAGAAGGATTTTAGACTAACGGAGCCGATTACTGAATATTTTACAGTTTTAGCCCATCAGCCCAACTGTCTTATTGGGATTTTCTTCTCTAAATATCATTCAACAAAAAGGATTTCTTCTTTCTAAAAACATCTGCTAGATTCCAGCAGCTGCACAGCTGAAGCAGGATCAATACCTGACACATCAGGTGTTGCAGCTCACCTGAGCATCAACGCTACACCTGGGATTTATTCACAGATGCTGCATCGTTAACCGCCTCCTTAACAAGCCACCAAAGCTCAGAAAGCAACAGAAAACTTCAACAAAGTGGCTTCCTAGCAGATAATTAATTAGGTGAGGCTCTAATTGGATAATTAAGACTCTTTGTACACACACACACACACACACACACACACACATTCTTGTCCTTCTGTCTGTCTGAGGACTTTATATCGACTACCATTTATTTTAGTAACTGCTTTTATGCCTCTAACCATCACCAGTCTAACAGAGCGAAGACTGAAAAAAAATTAAAACTGATGAGAATCACCAAGAAAGTAAATATGAATCTATTATATTTTATATATTTTTGTCTATTTTCTACTTTATTCAATGTTTATTTTTACAATATTTATTTATTACAATTTACTTCATTTTTAGTTACATTTATTTGGTTTCCTTTGTTTATTTTTTCTGTTTGAATGGATTTAATTCTGAGTGAAAAGTTGTGACATAATCACTTCCTCAGACATAAAGAATATTAAAATAAATGAAATGCAACAGAAACATTTCAAACATTCGTCTGGAGGAAGAAATGTTTGTCCTGAACTGACCTGATGTGACCTCAGCAGGGTTCACTCACAGGTGGGAGGATGAGGCAGCTCAGATGATGAAGGTGAGTGACTCACTTCCTGTCAGTGTGAAGGTGAAGCTGAGGCTGTTTGATTCATTCACCTGCACACCCTGACTGGGTCACCTGCTTTCTGTTTGCTCATTCATTCCCTCCCTCCTTCCTGCCGTCTCTGGGTGAAACGATGATGATGATGATGATGATGATGAGGTGGTTTCATGTCCACCACCATCATCATCATCATTTATCACAAATTAATTTCATGAACCGTTCAATGTTGCTGACTGCTGTGAAGTTAATTAACATTAATGTGTTTAAATGTTAATTATTTAAACCTTTTCCAACATGTTAATGGTTCCTTCTGCAGGAAGTTCTCTACGACAATCCATTTCCTGTTTCTAAAGCGTCCTGATTCCACTTCCTGTTCCCCAGAGAGCCATGCCGTTAGCATTAGCATGTTACCGTTCAGGCTGCAGCTGGAAACAACCCAAACCTCATTTTTGTCTCACATGTGACACAGATTTTAGACTTTTTTCAGTTTTCTGCTAATTGAACACATTTCTGTTTAAATTAAAGCCCCTTGGACTGAAACTATTACCCAGAATCCTCCTCTGGGGCACAGTGTGACCCCAAGAATCAGGGTGGGGTCAGAGGAAGAAATGGGAATTCAAACAGCGATGAATTACAGAGAATTTTTGAATATAGACAAATTTAGGTTTGGAGTTCCACATGGATGTTTCCTCGAGACACTAATAATATTTAATAGAAGTGTTCCGATCGATCGGCCACCGATCATAATCGGCCGATTTCCGTGAAAAAGCGTACGATCGGTGATCGATCAGCGTCTCTTGTTGCCGATCACAAGTATCTGACTTCTCCGCCTGCGTTGCAGCTCGTCTCCTCTTTCCTTCTCGCTGCGCAGCAACAAGCGCTGAGCCACGCGGTGAGAAACCTGAAGGCCGAGCGAACGGGGACGTTGAATGACCTCAATGGCGAAGCTCGTCACAACGCATCGACACAACCAAGCTAATATGATATTCTCTTTAGAAAAGCTTAAACATTTAATAGCAGTGCTAAATACACAGGTTATTATAATGTGTAGCCATGGAAACAAGGTGTAGTTTTTACAACTGGGAACAGCTGATTAGTATCTCAAAAGCTCAAATAATCCCTGAACTTTGACCCCTAATGCCAGAGGAGTTGAAACGGAGGCTTCATGGTGCACAGAGAGGAGGAGGATGTTATCCCCTACTCCAACATCTCTAACGATACAGAGGATTTAAAGAGGAGCAGCCAAAGTAAAGGATTAGCAACTGATGATGTCATCGGGATGTGGAATTTCATCTCTGATTCCTGGGTATTGAGCTGTTAGCATGTTAGCATCACACAGCAACAGTCTTCAGTCAGAGGCCTCTTCAGATAAGACTGACTGCTACTGGAGATGATACTTCCGGCCCGCAGCATCACCATCCTGTGACCCATTGAAGGTCTTTGGATAGTTTGAGTTATGGCATGTAGTTTCCTTTTGGGATAAATAGTTACATTAAAACGATGATGAGACTTCATACGGTGAAGAGAGACGCAGGTCCAACCAACGTCGGCATCAGAACTGTGCGGATATTTTTATGAATTTCTCTTCAAAACACAAACGGGAAGCTGAAACATGAGTTCATTTTCCTTCCAAACCACATGAACTGAAAATGGGAAAATCTAAATTTTTGGTCAAAAATACTCAGAATTTTGTGCAGAGCCACTGCAGCTTGACCAATCAGAGCAGTCCTGCTTCAGCATCACCTGGATAATAACTGAACCCTAAAAGGTGCTGATGCTGCAGTTCTGTGTAACAAACCAGAACCATAATTAGGTTTTGGCAGCTTCATTTATCGGACTGCTGACGGCATCAAAACTCTTCATCAGTCTGACCGTCACTGAAGACTACTGGAGCTGTAAAACGATCACATCTTCTGTGACATCACCGTGACATCACTATGACATCACCGTCTCTCTGCGTGAAGCCAGAAACCAAAACCTGACAGTAACCTACGATAACGAGCTGCTCTCTGATTGGCTGAGAGAACAAACGAGTGAGCTTTAAAGGATGAGGAAGAGGAGGGTGAGAAGAAGAGGCTCGCTGCGCTGCTGAGGGGGGAGGGGTGCATCTATTATGCATGACAGCACACACACACAACACACACATAAAGGAGGCCAGGGACAACAGAGGCCATTGAGCAAAGGCAGCCATGAGTCACATGACCGTCTGACGGACCAATCAGCTTCCACGCTCCAGATCGCCTTCAGTCAGCAGATGCATGGAGGAAAGTCAGAGCATCTTCACTGGCAGCTCGTTTTCAGAGAGGAAGAGGGTTTTCCGGCTGCGCTTTTTAAAAATGAGGACAAAATGTCCTGAAAACGGAAAAATCCGACATGATCTCCAGACTTCCAGATCTTTGTTTGAAAGAAACAACCTGCCAGGCAGGAGGCGGGGAAATCACTCCTAGCAACAATATTTCAATGCAAAAGGAAAATGACAGTCAGAATTTGCAATTTCAGCACTTAAAAGATTTTGAATCCAGTATTTGTGCAGATTGTGAAAAAAAAACCCTACATGAGACGCCGACAGAGAGAATAAAACTATTTTATAGCTTAATTTTTCTGCTTTGGATCAAAAAATATTTACATATTTTTCAATATTTCATCAATCATTATTCATGAGGCGATTTTTATATTTTTACATTTATTATTCAGCGTTTTTGCTCCTTGCATCTGAAGATTTCTGGGATTTAAATCAAAGCTGTTAAAAGCAGCTCAGGAAATTTCAGGAGAAACTTTAAATGTTGTCAAAAAATCCAAAACCCATCAGACAAGATGTTTTATTGCTCTGCAGGTAAATTTAAAAAAAGTGGGAATAATAAAATATGAAAAAGAATCCTGAGAGACGACATTTTCAATGAAATTACTCGGGATCATTGGGTGCAGCCATCATGGATTATGATCACAAGAACAACCTCTAACCCTTCTGTCATGTTGAAGAAGAAATGTTCTCATCTTTCCAACAAAGCTTCAGATGGTTTCGGTAACTCTGCTGTTCTTTATTGTCTCCTTCATGAAGCAGAAAATGATGAAGATGAAACTGAAACTTCTGAGCAGACGCACAAGCGCACCACATAAAATAAATCTCACAAGGAAACAGAGACACAAGACGAACAACCATGCAGACGCACCAAAGGGAAATGAGGGAGACCAAAAACCAACCAGTTTCCTAACTGGAGTACCCAGAAAGAACCCACACACTGACAAATGGAACAAAATCATATCCAATAGTTTGCTAAGCGTCTGCAGCCTGAGCGTTCATATCGCATTTCATCCGACTTTTACTTTGTTCATGTGAGACATGCATCATGATTCTGCATCAGAAGAAGACAGATGGTAAATCTGGACGTAAAAAAATGTCTGAAAATGATAATAATGACCTGAAATCAGTCTGAGTCAGTGAAGGCATCGCAACCCAACCCCACCACTCCTGATCCGACTCCACATCCAAACAGAACCCGGTCAGAAGCTGCAGTCAGTGCTCTGCTAAAGGGCGCTGCCGTTAGCTTCCTATCAGCTTGGTGGCCATGCTGTCGCTCTCAACAACCTTAAGATCTATCCAGAGTGCTGCGGCGGCCATCTTTACTGCCGTAAACAGAGGGGGGATGGCTATGTTCTTTTTCTGCGCTTCTTTGGGGTCAGAAGCTGTTCACAAAAAATACATTTGGAATTGGACCTGAAGACCTGCTAAGTGAACATGACCGTTCTCCTTCAACCCATCGATGGGGTGAAGTTCCTGCTGCATTTTCCCAACCTGTCTCCTCCTCCAGCCTGAACGTTTGTGCAGCGACCTTGACGTGTCGCTCTGCATCCTTCTGATCAGCTTCCAGTCCTGCTCCCTGATTCCTGCACGCGGAGCGATGAAAGTGACCTCTGGGCGCCTGCAGAAACACTGAGTTCGTCCTTGATGTGGCTGCTGTTTGACCACTGAGGCAGGAACACCAACAGGGTTCAAATCCTGCAGATTTTACTGCAGCTCAACACGTCACAGTTACCGCATTGGAATATTGGCGAGTCTGCAGTTCATTTTCACCGCAGACTTTAACTTAGTTTTAGTCAATCCTCTTGTCATTTTAGGTTTAGTCTAGATTTAGTCCAATAAGCCTTCGTACAGATCAGTTGTTTTTCTGGTCTTTTGTTGCTGCAGGGAAAATCATTTCACATATTGATAAAGTAATCAGCATTTCGAAGCACACAGACTAAAAGAAGCCTTATGAAGAAAAGAAAATCTAAATAGTTTTGAAAAATGAAGTCATCAATATGACAAGCTTTATAGATTAAACCCCACTAGTCATGTTTCCGTCAACTGTTTATTTTGTACATTTTGAGGTGTCGCATTAGAAAACGTTGGAAATGGCAAAACTCTAAATAACTTCCTCAATTTTGCAAAAATGTTTTAACTTGAGGTGGCTTTTGGCTAAGAGAGCTAATGCTCTAAAGAAGTGATGGAAACACATTTACTGATGCAGCAAATGTGTTTCCATCCACTGGTGGGTCTGTGCCTTACCAGAGGCACCAAACTCAGAAAATGTCAGTCCACAGCGGCGGTTATGTTAACTGAATATTTTCCATTTTTCTTTAAACGGTGATGGGAAAATTCAACAGAAGACATCTGAACATCGTCTCTGACCTGCAGACTGAACTAAAAGCATCTTGCTAGGCGGGAGCTGACGAGGCAGTGGAGGCTTTGGAGCATCTGGCAGAGGGAGTGCATCCTCTCAGAGACTCTTCCCTGCTACTCACTGCTTCAATCTGAGAAATGTTCCCTGATTTCAAAACTTTGGCTGAAGTGATGCTTGTAGTTCCAGTTGGAAGGGAGGATTTCTTTCTGAGATTTGTGGTTCATGCTAATGTGCAACCTGCGTAGCATCAGCATCTGACGAAATCACACTCTGCTTAGCCTCATTCCAAACCAGTGACATTTTAAAAGTTCTCTTAAAATTAGCCTGACAACATAGCTTGTGGTTGTTGTTTAAATTGCTTTACTTCCACATGACTAAAATTAAATCTGACAGTCTTATTTCATCATTTGTTTCTTTTTTGTATACAAAAATGTAAGTTTTTACTTAGTTTTTATCTCAGAAACTGCAATAAACTCTTTTAATCAACCAAGCTCCGCCACGGTGACCAGCAGTTACTCTGGTGTAGATTCGGTCCTCTGGTCAGTTTGACTGGACTTTTTCTCTGGTGGTTTGAAGACGTTTGGCCCGTCGTCGCCTTTCGGCTGTAGACTTGATGGCTTCACAGCTTGGACTAAAGCTGCAGCTGTTTTATCTGCAGAAACTGAGTGAAATGTTAAAGATGCATCTCTGTGTTCTGCAGCTGAGTTGAGACTAAAAACATAAACAAACATTGGGCCGGTTTGACTGCGGCCCGTTGGGTCTGAGCCCAGTCGGCCTCTTCATGACTGTTTTAAAGCAACTTCCAGACATCAAACCAACACCAACACACACACTGAGTCATGATCATCAGAAGAAACTAGTGAGCAATGAATGGACGTCTGATTTGTTTAATATCTTCCATAAAACATGATGAATAGTCAAAAATGTAAAGTACAAACTGAACTGTTTTTAACTTGGTTTTGAATATTTAATTTGTCCTTCAAGGACCTTAAAAGGTACAAATAAGCAGATCAGCAGGTAGAGTCTCTACAGCTTTATTTTGAAAGCTTCATACAACAGGAAGTGCAGCAGCTCAATTTGAAAGTCTGATCGGAGCAATCAAAGTGTCCTTGCATGCCTTACCACAGCAGGTGTGTGTGTGAGTGTGTGTGTTCTCTAAGTAAATAAAGTCAGACGAACTCAGCCCCGCCCGCCCAGAGCCGCCAGAAGGGCAGAACAAACCAGACCACTTATCCAGGACTGAGCACACACGGCTTTGTTTGGTTTCCATCGTCTGAACCAGGAAGTCCATTTGTCTCCGTAAAGCAGGAGGAAGCATTTTTATTAGTGGTGGCACTCATTTAACATTTTTAATGGAGTTAATTGCAGGATCTGTAATTAATTGTCAATAATTTTATTCAAAATCATAGACAAAATGAGCAACATTTTCAATTCAGACTCATTTCTGCTGCTGAATTATTGAATAAATAAACATTGGAGCTAAAAAACAAAGATATTTATAGTTTTTATTCTGTTCTTCAGGTTCTTCAACCATCAGATTGGAGCAAACTTTTATTCTGTCCATTCATCGTTCCAGAGTTTCAGAAAGTCCTGATCATTCAAGGAGATTCTTTAGGAAGGCGGACTATGGACGCTCACATTAGTGATAGCTGCTACATTTTTGGCATTAAGATGCTACTTTAGGCCAGCAAAGCTTCACTGATAGGCTAACTCCTTTTAGCACAACTTGAACACCTGAGTCTTTTCCACCATCCAGTCAGATTGTTTAGAAGCAGAAATGACCCCCAGTGGGACCAGAGAGAAGCATCTTCGTCGTTCATCACCGTTAGCGGAAGTTGCTTGTGCGCCAGTTTTACAGGCGTACCAGAAACACATGAAGACAAATGTTCTGGCCAGAAACTTTGAATGCATTTTTTTATTTTATTTTATTAGATTTAAAATGTATGCAATTAATGAGTAATTCTATATATTTATCAAAATGTATTGATCTAATTTCTTAAGGGCTTTGTAATTCATCAGCAAGAATCTATTTTTGATCAAATACCCAATATTTGGCACAATTGTCAACATCAATTGATTGTATTTGATGAGTGAATCAATAAATGGAGAAATTTGAATCATACTAAATGATTTGCTGGATTGTTGCCTTCATGCTACGGTTCATCCTGTCGGACGGGTCTAAATGCAATTGTATTCAAAACCATCAGCTTTACTTCTGAGTCGTCCAACTACGTCAGGGAAATTCTGCAGAGGCCTTTTTGTTGAGCGTATTCATTGGATCCACTGCATTTTGATGTAAATGTGTCTTTACAAGATAGAGGAAGTAAAAACCAGAAACTAGAGAAAAACACGTTCTGGGTTGAAAACATGCTGACAGGGTGTGATCACATTTTCAGCCGTTTGTTTCCTCATGTTGTCAGGATGCCTCATGTCACCTCAGATATTCTCCAGCTTTAGGTTTTAATCGTCGTCATTAAACGGTGCTGCTCTCATCGCCTCAGGCTGCTTTGCTACCGTCTGAACCCAGCAGGGATCAGGACCCTAACCGATCACTCGCTAGCTCTCCTGATATATAATCGTTCAAACTCTAATTCAGCTTTCAGATGTTTAAAATCTGCACTGTGATTAATTGAACTTTAAATAATTAAAATTATAGAAATATAATCCCTTTTTAATAAGCTCCATGAAACAAACTGAGATGATAACATTTTTAAAATTGTTATTATGGAAACAGAATATAATGGAAGTGCACAACAGTAAATGACTAAGTGCAAATATTATATAAATTGGTTTTTCATGTTTTAATTAGAGTGTTTTAAACTAAACTAGAAATTTCTGAAATAATTTGAGCTATGAATGGATTGAATTGGATTGTATATAGATAAACTGAATCATTTAAGAATAGTGCAAAGAGCTAGAATAGTTCATTTTATTGGATTTTGCACTGCAACTGATTATTTTAAGAATCAATTATTCTGATTGATTAATTGGAAAAATGTGAACATTTTGCATGTTTTTCATTTAACCACCTACATTTTTATACAATATTAGAAATACCCCAAGATAGCATCCATTTGCATTGTACCTAATTTGACCAAAAATGATTAAAATTGGATGAACTGAGTAGTTTAATTTAATTTCACAAAACTAGCTATCATGAAATAAAAGGGAATTGAAAATGAAAGCTTAAATTTTAAGGAATTATTAATTTAATTGTTTAATTTGGACTGACTGCTTCATCATGCTTGATGGTACTTGTATGGATTGGACATGAAACTGAACTGAAACTTTATGAAATATCTATTTACTATACTATGGAAACAACAGCACACATCAGTTGTATTAAACTTACACCTTTGTACTTGTTTATGTGCGGTTCAGGGCCCAGCACACACAGCTAATTTGTGGGGTCTTGTCACATTGTGGGACCACCAGAAAACTTGTGATATTTCAGTGTGAAAACTCAGTTTATGTCAGGAAATGTCTTCAGAAATAATAATAAAGTCAGCATCCATCCATCACCAGTGAGTTATGTCCCAGCACAGACCGCCCAACCCCGTCCCAACTCCCCCGTTTTAGTCAATGAAAATGAAACAGGATATGTGATCACACACTCTGCTGCAAACAAACACAAACGATCCGTCTGTCGCTCCATGTGCACAGATATGGTTTCCAGCTCTTTAAAATACTGTCGACATGCGGCTGCAGCAACCAGCAGAACCAGCAAATCAATTATTAATAAGACGAGTATTGATGTTTTAAGAAGCAATGTTTGATATAGCAATCAAGGAAACGTCTGTATTTTACAAACCTCTAATGCATGTTGTAGCACTTACATTTGCCCTAGCAATCCCATAATTACATCACTTACAAAACCCTTCAACTTGGCATGACACTGTCAGACATAGCGACCAGTTAATCAACATTAATTAAAGTGACATTTTAATTATTTTATCAATATTTAATGATGTCTAACATGTTCTAAAGCCAGACTTTTGGTTTTATTTTCCATTTTTAGCCTTGCTTCTGTAAATTTAGTGGCCCTATGGGAAAGTTGTGGGTTTAATTCCAGCTTCCTCCTGCTATATATCTGCCTCTGGGCAAAGAAGCTAACACAGAGTTGTGTACTGAACATATCTGGATGAATGAATGTGGCTCTATAGTAAAGAGCTGTAAACTGTCCATATGACTGGAAAGCTCTAGATATATGCAGTCCATTTAACATTTGTGATTTTATCTGTGAAAAGTGCAACAAAATGCTTCACAAAGGCAGTGCATAGAAATTAAAAACACAAATTTACTTCATGAAGAGGAATGACTGGGTGTGAAATGGTGAAAAGGGAAAGAAAAGGAATGAGTAAGTTCGAAGACAAAAAGTGAGGAAGACAAATTGAGAGAATAAATGGAATAGCAGAGAGGGGAATATGTATGAAGGAATAAAAGTGAGTGATTGCAGAGAAATGATGGGATAAGAAAACCCTGAATATGAGGGAGAAACCTAACGAAGACGGAATAAAATCAGGAAAACTGGGATGAGTCGGAGAATCTGATTCACTGTTGGGTTTTGCTGGACGGGAGGAAAAACGTCAGTAAATGGAGTTTCTCTGCCAGACACCAGAAGTGATGACCAGCTCTTTACTTTAATCCGCTAAAAAAAGTTCCGTGTTTAAAATTTTAAAATGAGCTGAAATGATTAATCGATTATAAAATAATCAACTAATTTAATAATTGTTTAATCGTTAACTGGCCAATTAAGAAAGAATTTTATTTGCTGTAGGAATAACTAACTTAGAGCAGTTTTGTACTTGGTTCAGACTCTCTGTATTAAGCTCCTTTCTCTGTAAAGTTATCAATCAGTTAATCCATAAAATAATCCCAAATAATCTCTCCACTGTTCCGATGTTCAGTGGAGGCCCGAGCTCCAGATGTGGATTCTAGGAGGATGTTTTAGTTGCAGATGGAAATCTGTTAATTTATTAATTAATCGTTGGAATTATCAACAGAATAATCTCTTGTTCTGGCACTTGATTAATTGTCATAATTAGTAGATCTAATGATGGATAATAATCAATAAAGTAATTGATGACTAAAATAATTGTCAGTTGAATCCTGGGAGCAGAACACCAAGTAAAGCTAAACTAATCACCACAATAATCAATCAGTTCATGGCCTGATCGATTAAAATGAGCTCCGTCATTTCCACGCTGATCGTCACTTTTTGACTTAAAGAGTTTATAATCTATTTTATTTATGGTTTTGGTTGTTTTTTGCATTTTGTTTCTGAATGTCGTGTTTCATGTTGGATGTTTCAAATGTTTTCCAGTTCCAGTTTTGAGAGTTTGCGGTGCGTTCTGTCCGTCTCTTCATGCTGCGTGGAGACGGTGCAGGAAAAGACGCTACAAGCTGCAGACTTTGGTTGAGCAGCAAAGTTTGATTGCAATACTGCAGCCTAAGTCAGCATGACCGAGTTGTGAGGAAATCTTGGCCCAATCGTAGCGAAATCCTCCTGATCTCTGTCCCTTTTCTAGGACTCTACCCGACACACATTCCCCAAAGTGAACAAATCACCACATTTTTCACGTCTCCTTTCGGTTCCTGCCGTTTGATTCTCTGATAATACATTTGGAAACCATAGATTAGACTTATTTTTCAAGCTTAATGTCTTTTGACCCTTGACCTGATTGTTTTCCAAAATCCTCCAGAAAATGTTCCTGTGTGTCTGCAAGTTCTTTACTGACTCAAAGTTTTGTTGGTTTTTGCCAGGACATACTTGCATTTTTGTTTTTGCTACTATTATTACTTGAAAATGGTCTCAAAACAACAATAATGTTTATCGCAGTTATTGCAGTTTATTGTTCAGTAAAGTCTGTCGTGACGGACCGAACAGCCAGATTTTTATTCCCTCTCATGTCAGGCTGTGATGAGGAGGAGGATCTTTCTACTCCGGTCTGTTCAACAGCAACCTGAAGATTTCCAGAACCTGGTTCAACTTTTCCAGGTTCGGTTTGGAAATCCAATCAGGTTTTTTATATCCAGATCAAATATTTCAAGTCAAAGCCGATCAGTGGAGTGATGAGTAGAGGAATCCACAGAGAAAATTTCCTAACTGGACTTTTAATGTAGAGCTCAGAAAAAGAAGCAAGTCTTGGTAGATGATTACTGGAGGAGGAGAAGAAATGAAATGAAAGATGAGAGAAGCTGCTGAGGGACGGCAGTGCGGTAAACTCTGCTGAGGCCTCGGCTCCACATCCAGCTGCTGATTTACCGATCAGAGGTTATTGATCCCCCTCGCCCTAACCTCATCCCCCACCCTGACGGAGGGACAGGAGATGAAGAAGAAATGCAACAGAATAGGAATTACTGCTGAACTCGGATCATCTCAACCTGGATGAACCCACGGGGGGAGGAGGGACCCGCGTGGAGCTGCAGCAGAATGACTGCTTGACGTGATACCCTCCCACCTCCCCAAATACCCCCCCCCATCATCAATCCGCCCAAACCGCCAGCATCAGCTGTTCGCTCCAGGCGATCCAGAAACGCCGCATCGCGCCGCGCCGCCCGCGCGTCAAAGCGCCGCTCTCACCCGGCGCAGAGGCGCACAGTCATAAAATGGGTGAGGCTTTCCTACAAGGAAGGCCTCCCCATCGCCCCCTCCCACCTTCACCCGAGCAGGAGCACGAGGAGAGCCGCATCCATCCATCCATCCATCCATCCATCCAACTGTTCGTCCATCCATCCATCCCTCCTCCTCCACATTCCCGCGGCTCTCCATCAGGGAGGCGGCGGGCTGCCGGATGCGGCCTCCTTCGGTGTAGAAAACAGAAAATCTGCATTTTTTCCTCCCTCGGTCAGATCTCCTCCTCACACGCATGCACGGACACGCACGGCCCGAATTAGAATTAGTTCGGATGGGTGCGTTTCAAGCCACGTTCCCGTGATGCATGCAGCTCTAAAACCCGAGCGGCGCGGCGGAGCGACGGCGCGGCGGCGCTGGGCCTCTGCGTCTAGCCGCTCAAATCCGCCGTCAGAGGCGGAAATCCCGCAAATAATCAGAATAAAAAGAGTCCAAACTGCAGCCACGCATCATCCGCTCACACCGCACAGACTCCATTACGGGCTGCAGCACACTCTGTATTCACAGCATGAAAGGCTCCGGGCCGCAGCGCGACCCGAACCCGAACCTCCGCAGAGCCGCCGGGAACCCGCAGCAGCGCGGGTCCCGCATCCTCCGGCCGCCGCGCTCAGGCAGGCCGAGATGCTGCGGCGGCCCGGGAGGAGGAAGAGGAGGGGAGGGGAGGAAGATGGAGGCCAGCGGGAGGATGGGAGAGGAAAAGCAGCTTACGCTTCGCAGTTCCGCCGTGCGGTCCTTCATGGCGCCGAGCTGGCTGCTAGAGTGCGGGGAATCGGCCCTGGTCCGTGCGGGAGGGGGACTGTCCAACACCGGATCCCAGCGGGTCCCTCCGGGCGTCCTCCTCTTCTTCACGGAGCAGAGATGGCGGGAGGAAGAGCGCGGTGTGACGCGTCTCCGCCTTCTGCTGCTGCTGCTTCGGAGGGGTTTTTATCCGTGCGGTGACGGTGCGTGAATCAGCCCTCCTCCTCAGCTCGGTCTGCCTCTTCCTCAGTGGATCTCTCCCCCCTTTCACTCCGCGCCTTTCTCCTCTTCCTCCTCGGTGCGGTCGCAGTGTGGCCCCGCAGCGCGCAAAGCAGCAGCAGCCCGGCAGGAAAACGGAGCGAGAGAGAGGGGGGAGGGGGGCTGATGGGAGGGGCGGTGATGGGGGGGGGGGTGGTACTGATGCTGCAGAAAAGGAGAAGGGGAGGGAGGGGGAGATGCGGAGCGGATGGAGAGCGGCGCGCATGCGCTCCCTCCCTTCATCCTCCATCTCTTCCTGCCCCCCCCCCCCGCAGCAGACTGTTTGCTTTCAGGTGAGAGAGGATCAGCATCAGAGGGAGGACAATCTGTTCACTCTGCTGCCTTATATAGGCATGTGCGTGCGCGCGTGCGTGGAAGGGGCGGGTTAAGAGTGGGTGGGGGGAACGACACATGCGCACTAGCTACAACTGGGATCACCTGTTCTGAGTCCGGTCCAGTTTATTAGGAACACCTGATCAGGTTTTAATGCAAACTCAGATAATCGATCAGTTAGAATAATGATACTCAGCTCATCATGACGTCACCAGGTGACCTTTGACCCCATCCAATCACTGAACAGATCCTGAGAACAGATCAATGTGTGGATGAGAAAAAACTTTCTCCTGAACAGAAACTGAAGTTATTAAGTAGGAATGATCTAGAGTTATAGATCTAGAGTTATACTTCTAGCATTACAGATCTAGAGTTATAGATCTAGAGTTATAGATCTAGAGTTACAGATCTAGAGTTATACTTCTAGCATTACAGATCTAGAGTTATAGATCTAGAGTTATAGATCTAGAGTTATAGATCTAGAGTTACAGATCAGAGTTATACTTCTAGCATTACAGATCTAGAGTTATACTTCTAGCATTACAGATCTAGAGTTATAGATCTAGAGTTATAGATCTAGCATTACAGATCTATAGTTACAGATCTAGAGTTACAGATCTAGAGTTATAGATCTAGAGTTATAGATCTATAGTTACAGATATAGCATTACAGATCTAGAGTTATACTTCTAGCATTACAAATCTAGAGTTATACTTCTAGCATTACAGATCTAGAGTTATACTTCTAGCATTACAGATCTAGAGTTATAGATCTAGCATTACAGATCTAGAGTTATAGATCTAGCATTACAGATCTAGCATTACAGATCTAGAGTTACAGATCTAGAGTTATACTTCTAGCATTACAGATCTAGAGTTATAGATCTAGCATTACAGATCTAGAGTTATAGATCTAGCATTACAGATCTAGAGTTACAGATCTAGCATTACAGATCTAGAGTTATACTTCTAGCATTACAGATCTAGAGTTACAGATCTAGCATTACAGATCTAGAGTTACAGATCTAGCATTACAGATCTAGAGTTACAGATCTAGAGTTATAGATCTAGCATTACAGCTCTAGAGTTACAGAGCTAGAGTTATAGATCTACAGTTACAGATATAGAGTTATAGATCTAGAGTCAGCACACACAGCTTCAGGCTGACCTCTGACCTGAACCTTCAGAAACACATAAAGATGGTTACAAAGTCGGCCTTCTGTCAGCTGAAGAACATTTCCAGGATATATTAAAGATCTGCTGCTGTTGTCATAGCAACCTTCCAGACCTCAAGCTTAATGTCTGGGTCTGGTTCTGGTTCTGCAGAGTAGAACCAGAACCAAACATGGAAAAGCAGCTTTCAGCTTCAATGCTCCATAAATCTGGAACAAACTTCCAGAAAACTGAAAAACATCCGAAACACCAAGTTCCTGTAAATGGAGACTTTAGCGCTGCCTTTGATAAATAATCCATCCATCCATCTTCTTCCTTCTATCCAGGGTCGGGTCGCGGGGTCAGCAGCTTCAGAAGGGAGGCCCAGACTTCCCTCCCCAGTCTCTTGTTCCAGATCCTCCAGGGGAATCCCGAGGCGTTCCCAGGCCAGCAGAGGAACATCGTCCCTCCAGTGTGTCCTGGGTTTTCCCCTCCTCCCACTGGGACATGAACTCCTCACCAGGGAGGCGTCCAGGAGGCATCCTGACCAGATGCCCCTCAACTGGCTCCTCTCGATGTGAAGGAGCAGCGGCTCTACTCTGAGTCCGATGACTGAGCTTCTCTCTCTAAGGGAGAGCCCAGCCACCCTACGGAGAAAACCCATTTCGGCCGCTTGTATCCGCGATCTCGTTCTTTCGGTCATGACCCAAAGCTCATGACCATAGATGAGGGTGGGAACGTAGATCGACCAGTAAATGGAGAGCTTTGCTTTTTGGCTCAGCTCTCTCTTCACCACGACGGACCGGTACAGCGCCGCTTGACGGCAGACGCTGCACCAATCTGCCTGTCGATCTCCCGCTCCCTTCTTCCCCCATTCATGAACAAGATCCCGAGATACTTGAACTCCTCCACTCTGATAAATAATAATCAATAAATTTGATCATTCTGGAAGATTTTGATGGGATCATTTGACAAAATATAATGTTTATTGTTTGTTTCATAATTACTTGTTTTTGTCATGTTTAATACTTGCTGTTGTTAAAATGCGCAAAACTAACAAACTTGACAAACATTCAAAAACTTTCCAGAAGAAATAAGAGAATTTGATTTAATTTCAGTTTTTTAGCTTTACATCATCTTATCATGTTTTTATTTCCTTGCAGCTGATTTTCAGGCTTCAACATGATTTCATAATAAAAGCATAATTTTATAAATAAATCAATCTGCGGTTATTTCTGCTGTGTTTTCCAAAACAAACAGTGTGAAACGTTTTTAAACATTAATATTAATGTTCTTACCTCTCAACAGTACAAATACTTCAGCATGTTTGTACTCAAGTAAAAGTAAAAAGTAGCCGTCCAAAAAGTTCAAGGGTAAAAAAGTATTTGGTAAAAGTTTCCTCAACTACTGACAGATGAAATAATCAATAATTTAATATTTATAAATTACATCGATTTAAATTTAAAGTTAAGTGGAAATTTTGGGATTTTAAAGATGAAAATGACAATAATTCAAATAAGTAACCAACAAATAAAATCAGGCAAAATAATTTTTTTCCAAATCAGTTTCTTCCAGTGAAAAACTTTTGAACCTTTAACAGAAACTTTAACTGTAGTTGCAGAGATATGGAGAGGTTCTGGTTGAAACATGTTTGATTTTCATTCAGTGGGAAGAAAATCCAGAAATTTTACTCAAGTAAGAATAAAAGTACTTCATAATAAAATTACTCAAGTAAATGTAATGTAGTTGCTATTAACTCTGTTCTGAACCTGCTATTCTTTTACACATTGTCCAATGATTCCTCTGCACTCGACCTGGCAGCTGACCCCAGCTGACCCCAGCGGACCCCAGCTGACCTCAGCTGACCTCAGCTGACCCCAGCTGACCCCAGCTGACCCCAGCTGACCTCAGCTGACCTCAGCTGACCTCAGCTGACCCCAGTTGACCTCAGCTGACCCCAGCTGACCTCAGCTGACCTCAGCTGGCCCAGAGTTTCCCTGCAGGGACTCCAGGTTTCCGCTGTCCCAGGACAGACTGAGGGGAAAATGCAAACAGTTTTAAAACTAAATAATTAAAATAATGCTTTTCACAAAATGAATTAACTTTGTACATCATCACGTAACTAAAAAATTATTATTTCAAAAAACACATTTTCTGTATATAGCAAGTTTCACTTTTATGAACATAAAACTTAAAAAAGACCTTGAGAACAAATTAATGTTTTTATTACGCATATTTATATTTACCTGGCCTGGAGAAAATATGTTACTCTGCTCTCCATGCATGTGTGGATTTTCTCAGGGTACTAAAGCTTCTCACTCCACTGAGGCTAACGGTGTCTTTATTGTGTGTGTGTCTTTATTGTGTGTCTTTATTGTGTGTCTTTATTGTGTGTGTGTCTTTATTGTGTGTGTCTTTATTGTGTGTCTTTATTGTGTGTCTTTATTGTGTGTGTGTCTTTATTGTGTGTGTCTTTATTGTGTGTGTGTCTTTATTGTGTGTCTTTATTGTGTGTGTCTTTATTGTGTGTGTGTCTTTATTGTGTGTCTTTATTGTGTGTGTCTTTATTGTGTGTCTTTATTGTGTGTCTTTATTGTGTGTCTTTATTGTGTGTGTGTCTTTATTGTGTGTGTGTCTTTATTGTGTGTGTCTTTATTGTGTGTCTTTATTGTGTGTGTGTCTTTATTGTGTGTGTCTTTATTGTGTGTCTTTATTGTGTGTGTCTTTATTGTGTGTGTGTCTTTATTGTGTGTCTTTATTGTGTGTGTGTGTGTGTCTTTAGTGTGTGTGTGTCTTTATTGTGTGTCTTTATTGTGTGTGTGTCTTTAGTGTGTGTGTGTCTTTATTGTGTGTCTTTATTGTGTGTGTCTTTATTGTGTGTGTCTTTATTGTGTGTCTTTATTGTGTGTGTGTCTTTATTGTGTGTGTGTCTTTATTGTGTGTGTCTTTATTGTGTGTGTCTTTATTGTGTGTCTTTATTGTGTGTCTTTATTGTGTGTGTGTCTTTATTGTGTGTGTCTTTATTGTGTGTCTTTATTGTGTGTGTGTCTTTATTGTGTGTCTTTATTGTGTGTGTCTTTATTGTGTGTCTTTATTGTGTGTCTTTATTGTGTGTGTGTGTCTTTATTGTGTGTGTGTGTCTTTATTTTGTGTGTGTCTTTATTGTGTGTGTCTTTATGGACTCAGCAGATTTACACAATGAAGGATCTTTTTCAAAAAGCCTCTGAATCATTTTAACATCGAAAACTTTCCTGATAAAATGGAAAATAAAATTGTGGCAGATTTTAAAAAGTATTCCAACAATCCAAACAGAAACGACATTTTAAGTTCGGACCTCTTCCTCCTCTGTTCTGTGACGCCCCCTGCTGGCCAAGGCTCAGACAATAGCCGCTCTAATTTCTCCTTGGACTGAGGTTGAAGGGCACCAGGAAGTGTGTGTGCAGGAAGTTAGCTCTCATCTAAGACACACTCCCTCCTCTGGGTCATCATGGATGTTGGCAGCAACACGTCTCCATGGTAACATGAGGTTGAATGATGCTGCTCCCATCACCTCTCAGGAACTCAGACTGAATGATTTGCAGGTGATTCTGTTTAATGTTTCACCTGAAATCTAGATTTTAATTGATGTTTTCAGCTCAGTTTTGGTTTCTTTGTTCAGTCTCATTTCCTGTTTCAGAAAGATAAAGATTTAGTTCATTTAGTTCAGGTAATCTGAACGCAGACTGTAGGAGCCAGTGGCTCAGCTGAAGATCACCTGAGTTGTTCCATTTCTTTGCAGCCGATCCAGCAGAACCAACCCGGTTCAGTGATCCGGAGTTGGGTCTGAACCTTGGTTGGTTAAAACGTTGGTTGGAGGTTCTTGATGTTTCCATCTGCAGGTTGAAGCTCTTCCATGCCGGTGCATCAGTGGGTCGGTTCCGTCTTTTCAAGGTTTCCATCATTCCTGCATCCAGAAGCAGGAAAACGAAACATTTCTCAGTTTCAGCTGCAGCCAGACTGACGGGTCGAGTGTTTTTAATGCGTCGCCTCATTAATAATTCATCATCTCTCTTTAAAACAAAACAACGTTTAGGTTTATTGTTAAAATTGACAAAAAGTATTTTATTTATTTTCAGTGTAGATCTTTAAAAATGGTACGATAATTAACGCCTTCATTTCCAACAAAGTGAACTAATTACTAATTTAGTTAAAGTATTGCAACATATTTTATTGTTGAGTAAGTAAAAAATGTTAGTATTTTGTTTCTTTTGACCTTTATTTTTGGCCCAAAAAGTCTGACTCAGGATTCAGGCTGAATCAGATGAGCGGACCTGAGCCTGTCACAATAAGCAATAAATAAACGAACTGCATGATAAATGAAAATTAACTCAATATTTCTTTTTACTCTTTCTACCAAAAACTGGATGAGAAAAGTTTTCAGTCTGCTGCTTTGGTCTCAACTAGTTCCTTTTTTAAAGGACAGTTTTGTTTACAGAAACTTCATAATTCATCTTATTTGTGTTTTATTTATTTTGGATGTTTAAAATGTTAAATATTAATTGGAATTTAAAGTTTATTGCCATTTGCATTATATTACATAAACATTGTTTCAAAACAACAATATTATTGTTTATCGCAATAACGTCTGGAACAATTTATCGTCCATCAAATTGTGTCATCATGACAGGCCTTAATGGACCGGTACCGGACCGGTACCGGCCTCAGCGGAGCTGGAGGCTCACCGGAGCAAAGGAAGCAGGACCGAACCTAACTGGACCCTGGATGGGTCGGACAGAACCACAATAAATCAAACATGCGATCCGTGGCTACTTTAATTCAAAGAACCAAATGAATTCACGAACATGACGACTTGATTTATTAAACTCACTGCACCGATTAAATCAGTTTATATTGAATGTTTGAAACCTGAATCTAAAGTGTTTTGGAAATAAACAGGAACTGAAGGTCCGGGGCTAAATATATTTTAACAGGCATTGAACTGATTATTTCAGCCTCATAAACTGCTGATTTATGAAGCGAAGTCACAGAAGCTGCAGACATGGAAGGAAATGATGAAACCACTTCCCTAAAGCCGCGTTCTGCAGGCACGCAGCCCGGTTCTGCCGCGCTCGGCTCGACTCGGCTCGGCTCGGCTCGGTTCGGCTTCCTCCACCGTCTCACAACAACAACAGCCGCAGACTAGCAGCGTGCAGGCTCCGCCCCCTCCTGCTCAAACTCCGTGATCCCAGCTACCGTAAAACCCAGAGCAGAGGTGCAGCTGTTTTCAGGGGGAGTGTCGCTCCGCTGCGGCATGCGCTCCACCACGGGGGAGGGCGGGGAGGCTGGGGGAGGGGTGGGTGGGGGGTGGGGGTGGGGGGGGGGTAGTGATGTAATGCTGGATTAAAGGGCAAGTCCGCCCAAATTTAACCACATCCAGTTGTTTACAGCACATCTGATCAGCACCTAGTGGAGCCACTTTCACCAGCAGGTTGCTTCTACTGAGCCTCATGCAGAACAGACGCCTCTGGGTCCGTCCAGGTCCAGTTTACCACCAAAGCCCAGTTTACCACCAAAGCCCAGTTTACCACCAAGGCCCAGTTTACCACCACGGCCCAGTTTACCACCAAAGCCCAGTTTACCACCAAAGCCCAGTTTACCACCACGGCCCAGTTTAGCACCAAGGCCCAGTTTACCACCAAAGCCCAGTTTACCACCAAGGCCCAGTTTACCACCAAAGCCCAGTTTACCACCAAGGCCCAGTTTACCACCAAAGCCCAGTTTACCACCAAGGCCCAGTTTACCACCAAAGCCCAGTTTACCACCACGGCCCAGTTTACCACCACGGCCCAGTTTAGCACCAAGGCCCAGTTTACCACCAAAGCCCAGTTTACCACCAAAGCCCAGTTTACCACCAAGGCCCAGTTTACCACCAAAGCCCAGTTTACCACCAAAGCCCAGTTTAGCACCAAGGCCCAGTTTACCACCAAAGCCCAGTTTACCACCAAGGCCCAGTTTACCACCAAAGCCCAGTTTACCACCAAAGCCCAGTTTACCACCACGGCCCAGTTTACCACCAAAGCCCAGTTTACCACCACGGCCCAGTTTAGCACCAAGGCCCAGTTTACCACCAAAGCCCAGTTTACCACCAAGGCCCAGTTTACCACCAAAGCCCAGTTTACCACCACGGCCCAGTTTAGCACCAAGGCCCAGTTTACCACCAAAGCCCAGTTTACCACCACGGCCCAGTTTACCACCAAAGCCCAGTTTACCACCACGGCCCAGTTTAGCACCAAGGCCCAGTTTACCACCAAAGCCCAGTTTACCACCAAGGCCCAGTTTACCACCAAAGCCCAGTTTACCACCAAAGCCCAGTTTAGCACCAAGGCCCAGTTTACCACCAAGGCCCAGTTTACCACCAAGGCCCAGTTTACCACCAAAGCCCAGTTTAGCACCAAGGCCCAGTTTACCACCAAGGCCCAGTTTACCACCAAGGCCCAGTTTACCACCAAGGCCCAGTTTACCAGCCTCAGGCAGAACAAGCATCATCAATCATTTTTTAATTTATCCACAAAATTTAAAAACGCATTTTCTCCATTCAATAAACCAATGAATAAACATTTAAGGCTCATTTTGTGCAGCATGGTGCAACTAAAAGTGTTTTCAAAGATTAAAAGCTGAAAAAAAAAGTTAGAAAAATTAACAGACTCGTTAAAAAAACTCATATATAAATTTAGTTCCATTACTATTAATTCATAAAGAAACATTAAAGAATAAAACGTAAAATTAGATGTAAAGTAAACAAGTAATACATGTTTGGGGGAAAAAAATCATAAAGGTATAGAAATAAAGTAGTAAAATAAGAACAGCGATGCTCGATCTGTACCGGCTGATGTTGGCCATTTTTTATCGCATCACTCTGATACGTAAAACTAGGTCAATATTATTAAGACTTACAGGCAAATTTATTTATCAATTAAGGTTAGTTATTAACCTTAATATGAATATTCAACATTAACAATGGCCCAAATTTTTATATTTGTGTATTCCTAAGTAAATACGTGTAAGTAAAACCCTGCATAAATAGGCAACAGTCTGCTACTTATTAAAAATAGGGGAAAATAAAGTAAATGCATAGATAATCAAATTATTTAATTTAAATGTTAGATTAAACTGTTTTCCAGGTTAAATGTAACAACATTAAACATCAGGCCATCTCTGAGTCCATTTCAGAACCGAGGGTCCAAACAGAGGCCGGCTCGACTGGAACCAGAACCATTTTTCTGGTAAATCTGCAGGAGGCCAAACCTTTAGATGGAAAATCAAATGATGGAGGAAACAGGAACATTTTGTTTGTTTCCATCAGGAAGTTAACAACTCACACTTTACTAAAAACTCATGTTAATAATAAAGCTGAGGCCCAATGTTGCTAAATTTAGCATGAAAACAAGCAAACAGAGAACTTTGGGTTTTCCTGAAGAATCAGGAGTTTCCCAACCAACTGAAGGACCCGAATCAGCAGGTTTGAGACATGAGCTCAACAAATCCAGCCACTCATGAGAGATCATTTAAACTGCATAATGGTTCATTTGAAATATATATTCTATTTTTCAGAGGGTTTTTTGGGTTATTATCTTTAAGACATAATTATCAAACTGGCAAGAGATTGAGGCTTGAAATATTCCACTCTATGTGTGATAGGTTTTTATAATATCGGAGTTTAAGTGACATTATTTAGATGTTTATAGCTGAACCTGTAGTTAATGTCCGTGTGGTTGTTTTTGTGTGGCCGCTGGAGCTCATTTCCCGGGTGTTTTCTAGTAAAAATCAGGCAGGAAGTCTGACATTTGGGAATTACTGCTGTTATTCTCTGAAAGCCAAAATGGCGTCACGGCCCAGGCAGCACATGTGGGCGGGAAAATGTCGCTGCGCCTCTACTCGGCTCTTTTCGGCCATCGTCGGAAAACATGCGGAGCAGCAGTAGCAGCGAGCGACGTGGAG
The DNA here is from genome assembly GCF_002775205.1 of Xiphophorus maculatus. NCBI lineage: Eukaryota > Metazoa > Chordata > Actinopteri > Cyprinodontiformes > Poeciliidae > Xiphophorus > Xiphophorus maculatus. The sequence goes on from NC_036458.1 coordinate 825,789, forward strand.
CGCGCAGCCGCCGGAGGAGCACCGCGACCTGGGAAAGATTTCACCCAGTCTGCGGTCAGGGTGTCGGCGCGGGGAGCGGGCTGGAGGGTCGGGAACAGAAGAATGAGAGAGGCTTCTAAGCGGAGGGGCCGAAAACATGAACGGGGCCGTTTACATTTCGTTTTTCCAGGGCCAGCTGGAGTCCGTGCTGGAGCAGGTCGTTCAGCTCGCCGTCCAGGAAATCAGCAAGTCGGTGGGCTCCAGCCTGAACGCCCTGCTGCTGGAGACGGCCGCGAAGGAGCAGGAAAACCGCCGGCTCCGCCTGCAGCTGCAGACCCGCGAAGGCCGAGGCTCGACCTCCCCGGAGGACGGAGGCTCCGCGGCGGGCGGTAGGAGCGGTAAGGCGGGCGACGAGCGGGGGGACGGCGGCAGGACAAAGCCCGAGCCACGCGGCGCCGGAGCGCGGGGCGGAGAACCCGCAGCGCCCGTGACGGCTGTGGACACCCGCCGCCTGGAGCAGAGAGGACGGGTCGTAGGTGAGCTGCTGGAACCAACACACGCACATACACACACACACACACACACACACACACACACACACACACACACACACACACACACACACACACACACACACACACACGTAAACAAACGGCCGTGGGGGGATCCCTTCGAGCCGGAGAGGCGTTGCGTAAGCGGGGTGAGATGTGTAAACAGGCTGCAGACTCACGGAGGCCTGCGGGGGGTGGGACCTGCATCCCCGGCCTCTCCTGACTCCCGGACCGGGGCGAAGCAGCGCGGAGGGCGGGCAGCGGAGAGCGCCCACCCGCCGCGCCGCTGCACGCAAAGCTGCTTACAGGGAGGATGTGGCCTAGTTTCCAGAAGCTGTGAATTCCCGGGGACCGAACCGGTTCTGGAGGAAAGACGGAACCGGGCGGGTTAAAAATAAACCTCCGACCCCCACACCCACCCAGCCGCCTGCGTGGAGGTCATAGACATGAGCCACAGTCCGGTTTGACAGGTCTCCCTTCAAGGGTGGAGTGTGTGGGGGAGGGTCAGGGTGAGGGGGGGTCACCAGGACAAAGAGGCAACACATTGCGGTTTGGGGGGGGGGGGGTCCTACTGCGGGAGCTGCTGGTCCGGGATGGAGGGCCAGAGGTCAGAGCTGGAGGTCACTGCAGCCGGCTGCTACCTGGAGCAGAGGCACAGTGGACAGAGCAGCGGGATGGGCCTCTAGAGGAGGGACCAGCTGCAGGTAAAACAGGAAGGAGCTGCTGTAAACAAACATGGCAGAACCAATCAGATCTCTGGAAAACATAAACAACCGTTTGATGGTTTGGTTGACTTTATTTTCTTAAAACAACAAAAATGTTTGTGTTTCATTTTCACTTTGATGCTATAAATGTTGTTCATTAACAGAACTTACCGAGAACCCAGAACCCATCTTTACTGCCGTAAACGGAGCGCAGCGTCGGCCATCTTTACTGCCGTAAACGGAGCGCAGCGTCGGCCATCTTTACTGCCGTAAACGGAGCGCAGCGTCGGCCATCTTTACTGCCGTAAACGGAGCGCCGCGGCGGCCATCTTTACTGCCGTAAACGGAGCGCCGCGGCGGCCATCTTTACTGCCGTAAACGGAGCGCAGCGTCGGCCATCTTTACTGCCGTAAACGGAGCGCAGCGTCGACCATCTTTACTGCCGTAAACGATGCGCAGCGGCGGCCATCTTTACTGCCGTAAACGGAGCGCCGCGGCGGCCATCTTTACTGCCGTAAACGATGCGCCGCGGCGGCCATCTTTACTGCCGTAAACGGAGCGCCGCGGCGGCCATATTTACTGCCGTAAACGGAGCGCAGCGGCGGCCATCTTTACTGCCGTAAACGGAGCGCAGTGGCGGCCATCTTTACTGCCGCAAACGGAGCGCCGCGTCGACCATCTTTACTGCCGTAAACGGAGCGCAGCGTCGACCATCTTTACTGCCGTAAACGGAGCGCCGCGTCGACCATCTTTACTGCCGTAAACGAAGCGCAGCGTCGACCATCTTTACTGCCGCAAACGGAGCGCCGCGTCGACCATCTTTACTGCCGTAAACGGAGCGCCGCGGCGGCCATATTTACTGCCGTAAACGGAGCGCAGCGTCCACCATCTTTACTGCCGTAAACGGAGCGCCGCGGCGGCCATATTTACTGCCGCAAACGGAGCGCAGCGTCGACCATCTTTACTGCCATAAACGGAGCGCCGCGGCGGCCATATTTACTGCCGTAAACGGAGCGCAGCGTCCACCATCTTTACTGCCGTAAACGGAGCGCCGCGGCGGCCATATTTACTGCCGTAAACGGAGCGCAGCGTCCACCATCTTTACTGCCGTAAATGGAGCGACGCGGCGGCCATCTTTACTGCCGTAAACGGAGCGACGCGGCGGCCATCTTTACTGCCGTAAACGGAGCGCAGCGGCGGCCATCTTTACTGCTGTAAACGGAGCGCCGCGGCGGCCATATTTACTGCCGTAAACGGAGCGCCGCGGCGGCCATATTTACTGCTGTAAACGGAGCGCTGCTCAGGAACGGCTGGGTTTAATGAATGAACACGTAAAATAAAATAAAATTCAGCTTGTAATCGTGAACTGAGCATCATTTTACGATGCTGCTGTTTGAACGTGGCGTAGTGACCAAAATGAAGAGTCTGTTTGAAGTCTTCTTCTTGTGTCTAATTTAGCACGGCGTCCCTCAGCGTCGTGTTCTCGGCCCGCTCTTAATTTAAAAACGATGCTCTACTTAAATCTGGTTTTGTTTCATTCTGACTGATTCCTTCAAATCAAGACGATTTCTTCATTAACCTGAACTGGAGTCAGAATCATCGGTGGTGAGGATTAGAGATCTAGCGCCTCCTGCTGGTCGTGTTTGCAGCTTGTTTCCCTCTGGAATAATTCAGAGTGGAACCAGTCAGTGTAAACAGAAAACAAGAAAGACAGAACCAGAACCGGCTTCATGCAGAATCTGTATCGCTGGTGTCTCTAGTAGGATGTCTTATTACTTTTGCATCTGCAGAGGAGGGTTAGGCCCATTATATGCCTCAGAAGACCTTTGGCTAAATGTAAATTAAAGCTTCCTACAGTTAAAACTTTTAATTTTCAGTCTCATTTAACTTGATTTTTTTTTAATATTTAAAGGGATTTATTAGCAAATAAATTTAAGCAGACAACATTTATGGTGTTCAAAGCTACCGGGTCGATAAGAAGAACCAGGGAAATAGGACAGAACCTCTGGACAGTTCTGGTTTTGGTTCTGTTGTCCAAGTTCCAGACTTTCCTGCTGACAGAACCGAACCCACCCGTCCTGATCAGAGATGTTTTTCCAGTTAAAAATTGACCCGGTTCTGTTCAATTTACTCTGAACCGGGCCTGCATCAGAATCCTCTTGTTTTTGTCCGGCTACGGGTCGGAACCGTGTCTCTGTGATGTTTTCCAAGCAGTGACGGATTAACGGCTCAAACAGCAGAAAGCTGCTCTGGGATCAAACAGAACCTCTGGAACCGGACCGGGCCGGTCCGATTGTTTATTAGAATAGAAACAACTTTTATTGTTTCGCAGCGGGGAACCGCAGCAACGACAAAAAGTTCTTAAAACGTTAAAAACAAAATCCAAAAAACAAGATTAACGACGGCAGTAATAATATTCTGTAGGATTATCGGGTCGTCCGGCTGCTGGGAGCGACGCTGCAGGCGGTTTGGACCCGGGCGCTGATCCCGAGTCAGCAGCTTCCCACTCCTCCCAGTGTTTCCAGAAGGAGACAAACTGGGATAAGGAAGCCTCTGCTGGACTGGATGAGAGAGAAACCAGACCTTCAGGAAACTGGGAGAACTGGGAGGAATGAGGCTGGGATTAGGACTTTAATCTGAGGAGATGCTGCCATGAAGTTCATTAAGGAGGAAGATATGCAGAGTGTGACATCAAGGCTTTATGATGGACGGATGGATGAAGAACCCATCTGTGCAGTTCTGTTGGGTCCAGAATCCGATCCGAGGCTCTGATCCGGTAAACTGTCCATTAACAGGTTCGATTCCAGCTTCCTACTGGGCACTGAACCAGAATGTGTGTGTGACTCCAGCGCTAAATAAGTTCAGTCCATTTCCCATTTAATCAGCTTCCTGAAGAACCTTAAAGCTTCAGACTTTCAAAATAAAACTCCTGAAGAAACTTCAACCTGTCTGTGTCTCACACACACACACACACACACACACACACACACACACACACACACACACACACACACACACACACACAAACACCCAGAGCGGCCCCTCCATGGAGAACCGGGCCAGCATCATGGCCGCCTCTGCCTGATTGGAGGACGAGCGGCCTCATCGGCCAATCAGGTGCAGCCGGAGGTGTGGGGAGGCGGGGCTTAATGCCAACAAACAGGGTGATGTAATGAGGTCACTGCAGTGACACACTCTGGTCAGATGACACGGTGACCTAAAATCTGTTTGTTGTCATGGAGACGGAGGGCGAAGAGGAGGAGGGGGGTCAGATTAGAAGGCTGGTTCTGGTTCTGAAGGCGGCCGGACTGGAACCTTTATGTTGCTGGGAAGAAATCAGAAATAGCCTGTTTAAAGCTGCAGAACTGAACACTAACAGAACCGGAACCAGAACTCTCTGTTGGACGGATCAGAACCTGAACGCATTGCAGAACCTCCAGTGAATTCACCCGTCATAGTTCCCACAGAGAACTGGAAACGTTTACGATTCAGTTCAAAGGCCTCATCTGTGAACAGATTCCCGACTCCGAACAGATTCCCGACTCGACTCCGGACTTTGGATCGTTTCTCTTTCCTCCGCCATGATTATTCCTCTTCCATCAGCTGGCTCTGCTTCAGGATGAGCAGCAGCGCCCTCTGCTGGATGGAGGTCAAAATAACAGAAAATCTAAATGGACTTTAATCAAAGGGAACAGATTTAATCTAACACGTGGACTATCCTCACACACACACACACACATCACGGTCTGTTTTCTTCACACACACATACAACCTGTAAATTTTATCTGCCATTATTTATCTTGTATTATATTATATACATATATAATCCATTCCCTAACATTCTTATATATTCTGTATAATCTGTGCATATAGCTCCCATATTTATATTTATACACACTATATCTCTTGCTATAACCCCTTATAGTCCATACATACATAGTCTTGTACATCTGTAAATAAATATCTATATCTCATAGAGCACTTCTGGATAGATGCAAACTACATCTCGTTGCTTGTACTTGTGACAGTGCAATGACAATAAAGTTGAATTCTATTCTATTCTAAACTGTTTTTGACCATTAATTTGTTAGCATCGCTGTTAGCATCACTGTGCTTCAGGGATTGGTCTGAGTCCTGAGGGGCGGGGCTTGTTGCCGGGCTCTGTGTGGTGTGGGGGCTGTTGTTCTGAGGTTCTGACCCGTCTGGTCTCTGTCCTGCAGACCAGCTGAAGTCCGTCATGGAGCAGGTCCTGGCCTTCGCGCTGCGTGAGCTCACCAAGATTGTGGAGGCGTCGTTCGACGACCTGCTGCTGGAGATCACCAAGATGGAGGCGGAGCAGCAGCAGCTGGAGGACAAGCTGGGGCGGAGCTCCGAGCGAGAGGGCGGGGACAAGCCCCGAGGGGGTGGGGGCAGGAGGCGGGGCTCCATCAACGACTCGGTGTCGCCCAGTGGCTCCGAAGACACCCGGGAGGAACCGGCCGAGGAGTCCAAAGGGACGGCGCCGGCAGACGGTGAGTGATCCGCTCCTATTGGTCCACTGGTTCTGATCGGGTCTGATCTGGTCTGATCGGGTCTATTAACCCTAACATGAATGCCCCCCACAGACCCGGAGCCCCTCCCGGTCCCTCCTCCCGCCCAGGACTGGGTTCCCATCCTGGACAAGGTGTTCGGTCAGAAGTGGTGCAGCGCCGTCTGGCCCATGAAAGCTCAAGGTGGAGACAGTCGCCGCGGTGATGGGCCGGGTCCCAGCGAGGGCGGGGGTCACCATGGCGACCTCGTCTCCTCCACCTCGGTGATCCTGCAGCCCTCGCCCTCGTCCCCCCAGCAGGATCCCCGCTGGACGCCCCTGGAAGACATGGAGGTGTTTTCTCCCGACGACGACGAAGCAGCTGACGGCCAGAGCAACGCCGCCGCCGTTGCGCCCACGCCGGGGCCCATATCCACCCCGGGGCCCCCGCTGAGCCCGTCAGGTGAACACTGGACCAACTGGTTACATATATTTCATTCATTAAATGAAAAACATTTACTTAGACTTAGCATTGCTTATTAATTCAGGTTTTCTTTAAAACATTTGGATTTTTTAAGACTTTATAGTTGGTGTTCAGCAGTGATGGTATAGTTACTTTGAAAAAGTAACTTTAATCGGATTACTGATTACTCCTTGAAAAAGTAACTTAGTTAGATTACTGACTACTTGATTTGGAATTAAAAGTAACTTTTTTTAGTTACTTTCAGCAGCTGCTAACAACAACGCTGTGAAAATGACATTGATCTTTGCCAATATTCAATTGTAAGTTATTTTATAATGTAACATCAACAATGTGTCTCCACTGATGACGTTGAACTGAAGGGGAGATTTTTTAATGGTTACAGTACAAATAAATAAATAAATAAATAAAATACGGTCGCATAGAAACGGCGATCACTCGACAAGACGCATAAAGGAAATCAATTTAAATTCCAAAAGAAAATAGAAACGCAAAATGATTTTGATAAGTAACTGTAGTCTGACTACTGGATATGAAATAGGAAAACTGGTTACTGAAAAAAGTGGTGCGACGTCAGTAACACGTTACGCAGTAACTATCTGGTAATTAATATCTGGTGTTCAGATATTAACACATAATTATCAAGTGATATTTTCACATTTTCTGTCAACTTTAAACATTTTTTAACTCAAAAACACGACGAGCCGCTGGATGAATAACTGCTGAGCTCCCAGCCACCTGGGTTTCCATATTTACACATTTTAAAGTTATTATTTAAATTTTAATGCCATAATTAAAAGAATAAAAGCCATAATTTAGAGAATACGTCATAATGTTGTTTTGTGTTTCTAAGTCATAATTGTGAGATTAAAAGTAAATTCTGAGTTTTGAAGTAAGATTTATTTTAATTGTAAATACAACTGTGCAACTCATATTTATAACTTTTTGTTTTTTTAATTTCATTTCTTTCAAAACCTCGAACAATATTTTACACTCATTAATTTATCAAATATCTAGTGACTTGGAAAATTAGACCCAAAAACTCTGAATATTCTGCTAATTCAATTCATATGTAGTAAATAAAAATGTCAAAAATTAAAATGATAAAAATAACAAAAATATGTAAAAAATATTAGAGTAGTTTATAAATTTAAAATGTCATAAATAATTATTTAAATTAAAGCAATTTTGAATCCAACATTTTTCAGTTGAATAAGAAAAGATAATTTAAAAAAATACATTTATAGAAAATATTAATAATAACTTGTGGTTCAAACAGTTTTTTCTTTTTTGAATAATCTTTTAATAAATGACCATAAAAACTTCTTTAATAAAACTGTAAACAAATTAAGCAAAATACTGCAAAATGTCAGGATATTATTTGAAATAAAAACCACTTTATTGATCCAAAGGAAATGAAATGTCGTAACTCATGTTTAGTGTCTGTCGCCCTCTGGTGGCCGATGGATCTTCAACTGTGACCTCTGACCCCTCAGGCCGCTGCTCCTCTGCCTCCATGCTTCATCGCCTCCTCACGCTGCCGTCTCAGCTGCTGGACGAAGACGACGAAGACGCCGCCGCCAAGGAGACGCTCATCGCCCTGGCAACCAACGGCAGCAGCGACCAGCGGGACGACACGGAGCCGACGGTCCGGGGCGAGGAGGACGAGGAGGAGGAAGAGGAAGAGGAGGAGGGGGACAAAGGGAGGAAGGTGAGGAAGAGGAGAAGCGGCTGGTTCTGGTTCTGGTCAGGTGACGCTCTCTCTCTCTCTCTCTTGTTTGGCAGAAGAAGCGGCGGCGCGTTTGGTCGGAGTGCGAGGAGTGCGGCCGGCGGTTCAGTCGCATGTCGCTGCTGAAGGCGCACCGCCAGACGCACGCCGCCGGCGACTCGGCCGCCGCCGACACGTCGTCATCGTCGTCACCGCCGGCCGGCGCCGCCTCGCCGCTGCGCTGCTCCGAATGCGGCAAGAGGTTCTCGTCCAACACCAGGCTGCACAGCCATGTCCGGACCCAGCACCCCAACCAGTCCTGAGGCTTTTACTTTGAAAGGCAGCAGGAAGTGGGATCAGCGAGGCCCGTTTACCTCGGAACCAGAGCAGAGTTCTGGTCGTGGAAACCGTGTCCGCCTGATTCTGCAGCCAGAAGGAACTTTTCATGAACCTTTTTAGGGTTTAAAGCAGAAGAATTTAACTAAGGGAACCAGAACCAGAACCAGAGGTCCAGATCCGGGGCGTCCGGTACTGAGCTGCAGCTACCGTCAGGACGACAGAACGGTTAGTCTGCGCCCGATTTTACCAGAATTTCTCTTTCTGACGAAGCAAGAAAATAAGACGAGGTTCTGAGAACTTCCCGACCAGAACCAGAGCCACTTGGACTTTGGGTTTTACAGGAAACCAGAGAGGACCTCTGATGTGCAGGACTCAGAACTTTAATTCATTTAGAGATCATCTTGTTGAATTTCTCACAATCGGAACCAACCGGACCCAGAGACCGAGGCCCTCTTCTTCTTCTTCTCCTCCTCGGTGTGTAAATTAGTCCTCCAGGTGGACAGGAAGTGACCTCACGCTCTGAGGCTTCCCGCCGCCTGACACTTTGTTTGGCTCCTCATGACGGATCAGAACCGGGCTTTCTAAGTGCCACCGGACTCTTCCTGGTTACTCTCCTGGCCGGCGTGGTTCCCTGACCCCCGCTCTACTTCCTGTCGGCCATGTTGCTTCAGATGTTTACAGAGAGGAGCCGGTCGGTCCGCGGCGGCATCAGATCGTCACTGCCAGCAAGATTTCAAGTCAAAACGAGCCGTTTGCTTTTCCCTCCCTGCTGAGTGGAAAAATCAAACGTCAGAGTATTAAAAGAAATAAAATTATAACAGAAAACTAAACAGTAATGGAAAAATTAATTCAAAGTTTTAGCACTTAAATTAGATGGATGACCAGAAAAGCACTTAGTGTTTTATAAGATATTACTAAGAATTATGCTTAAAATTAAACATTTCATATAAAAAAAATTTATGCAAAAAACTTTTCAACCATTTTAAGATGCAATAAAATAAGAAAATGCGAATTTCATTTAAAACAATTAAATTCAATATTGAACTTTTTTTTAAATACTAAAAAATATTAATGCAAAAATTATTCATTTGATAAATTATGAAAATATTCATACAATTATAGTGAAAGAAACATTTTTAAAAAGATATAAAGCAAATTTTAATTATTTAAAAAACAAAGATCAGAAAGAAAAACCCTGAAATTTGCACTTTTAATTTGAAAGCGATTGATTTTAGTTCTTTTAAATATTGAAATGACAGACGTTGAGCTTCATATTAATTTATTTCTTTTATTCGAGTTTTTGCTGTGGCACAAAAATCATGAATATTTTACATTTAACTATAATATTTTAAGAAATTTTGATTTTATTTGTGGATGCAGAAAATGTCCTGTTGCTATGAGCGACTCAATTATCCTGGAGTGATTTTCCTGCCTGAAATCAGATTTTTAATAGTTTTTATCTGGGAGGATCAGCTGACAGATTGATCTCACGGTTCTCGGTTCTTCTCGTAAACACCGACTCTGTTTTTATCCTTTCGTTTCTCGCCTCGTGATGAAGCTCCTGGTTTCTAATCGAAGATGAAGGTCAGGATCTGCAGAGCGTTTTCGGTTTGGTCTCCGCCAACCTGCCGTGTAAAAAAAAAAAAAAGAAATAAAAAACCTTGTTTGGGGTCAATTTTACCGTTTATTTTCCCGGTTTTGCTTCGCTGACATCCGAACTTCTGCGAACGCCACATGTTCGGTTGGACCGACTCGTTTGCACTCTCAGCCTCCACCGTGTTCACATACCTCATTTTTTACAAGTGTTTCTGTGTCCAAACAGACCCGATTACCTCAGATGTACAGCGCTGATATTCGGCTACGTCGAAGTGGATTTTCTTGGAGTTTTTTAAAGCAAATCGTTTGTTGTTTCTGTTTGGGTGCGTGTCAGAAAATCACACGAGAACCTGAAGCTGTTTGGTAAAAAACAAATATTTAAATGTTAGAATATGAGGGAGTACAAATATTTATTAATTTGCTCTTGGTAGATTTATTGACAGGATTCGACCAAATAGATTTTTAAATCTGAAGGAAAATTAGTAGAAATGTACGGAAGCTTTTAACTGCCAGAACTTGGATATAAATGTTGCCGTTTTACTGTCGCAACATTTACTTAGAGGAAAATATTTTGATTTTTATCAGATATAAATCTAACGAGGTTTTTAAATCATCTTATTAATGTGCGAAAGTTTTCTCCTTTCAATGTGTTTTGCATGTTGTTAAAACAAATGTTTTATTTAAATTTTATCAAACTTTTAGTCTTGAGGGAAAAAAGCATTTAGATTCCAAAAAATTAATAACTATTAATCTAATCTGTATAGTAAAAAAATCTATTTCTAAGGAAAGCAAAGTTTCTGTGATTAATTATAATTTTTAATTTATAGGCTGATTGATTTTTTTAATATTTTAAATGAAATTATTTTAGTTGCACTCACCTTCCATACTTAATATTTGGTTTATAAATAAACTTAAATATCACAAAGATTTTTCATATAATTTTGGGAATTAAAATAATGAAAGTAAAATGTTAAACACTTTAATTTGAGAAAGAAGAGAATCATGTAAAATGCCCCCAACAATATGAAATAAGTTGATAATTTTCACCATGAAAGGTTTCTTGATGCGTTTCTTTTACCGAACAGCTTCAGTTCAGCGTTCTGATCCGGTTTCGGATCAGGAGAACTGGAACCAGGTGAGCGTTACCTGGAGGTTACCTGGTGTCCTCCAACAGCCGCTGTGATCATGTGACCTCTTGAACCAATCACTGCTCCTCCTGTCATGTTTACAAAGCCATGAGAGAGAAATGCACCCGTGTGGAAATTAAAACATCGGAGCGATCTGTTATCCAGACTGTTTTACTATCAACATATTCCCAATGTAAACCAACATTTAGGAACATTTTAACATAAAGTTTGATTGATCTGATGTAATATTTCAGAGATAAAGCAATAATTCAGGTATTGGAACAATTCAGTCAGATTTAAAGTTTGAGATTTCCCCAGTTGAGCTGATTTCCAGCGGGTGCGCGTCTCTCCGTCCGACGTTTCTAAAGGAGGCTGGGCACCGTGACGTCGGGTTCACGTCGTCCTCTGAGGCGCATCCAGACGCCGTGAACGTGTACATATCAGCTGTTTTTGTTGTTTTATTTGAAGAGAAAACCATGTTACTGTTGAACCTCCGGCAGCGAGCGCCGAGGCGTCTAAAAAGGTCAGCTGAGCAGGAGCGGACAGACGGACGGACTCTGGGGTTCCTCAGGGATTGACTCTCGGTCCTCCTGATGTTCGATGTGGGGGAGAAAGGGACGTTTTTAAATATCTTTAATTTGATTTTTTTTTTTCTTTACAGAACTATCTGTTTTTATTAATGCAGCCAAACGTGACTGATGTTCATATTCTTATGGATTTCCTCGTTGTTTTTGTACTTCGGACATCTTGTTTCTACTTCCTGTATGATGTCGATGAACTGTGTTTGACAAAGAAAGTTCATCTCTGTGTTTGTTTGGATTTGATGCAATACTTTTATAAAATATAGCGTGTTTTTTGTAATTCTGATGAATCGATGTAAACGTTTCTTCAGTCTGAACATGAGTGATGAAGAGCATGGAGCCTTCAGCCTTCATCAGAAGAAATGCAGACCAATCATCAGTTGTTTTAATTCATGCTCTGTGTCTGTTATTTAACTGGTGATGTGATGATGATGATGATGAAGGCCACGGTGGAGGTGTTTTTGTTTCGTTTCTAATATTTCTGACCTGTTTTAGTCGATGAGACCGGGTACTTTTAATGTAAAAATCTAAATAAATGTTCCCAACCACACATCGCAGCCTGCTGGCTTTTAGTTCCGTCATCAGGGTTTAGCTACTGAAATATCTTGAATATTTGAAATAGTTGGAAGAAATTTAAATATAACTAAATATGGAGCGATCAATCAAAAGAAAATGGTCTGAAATGGAACTTTGTCAAAACTGAATTTCTTCAAAGTGTTCACCAAACTGACGGCAAAATCAAGACCGGAAAGTTCAAATACTTTGACTCCCTACTCATCAATGAGCGGACTCACTCCGCTTTAGTCCAAATCCTGCCCGTTTGTCTAGTCAAAGTCTGGTCTGCATAGTGAGGTGTGAACGCTATCTGACCTCTGACCTCTGGTTTCCAAACCTCAGTCTGGGTCCGGTTGAAGAGAACTCTGGTTTGGTTTGAAACCATATGTAAACGCCAGAAACCGCTCCAAAAGCAGGAAGTGGACTACAGCGCAGGGCATTCTGGGTAAATACAACCAAAGCTAACATGCTAGCCTAGCACTAGCAGCAGAAATGGCTCCTGGTCTTCAGCCAAAGACTAAAGAGAAAAATCTGACGCCTCCATCTTGTTTCCATCTGGTGAAACAGGAAGTTGCTCTCAGTGTCTTCAGAGGTTTTTGTGTGGTTTCCTTCAGTGGTTCTTGGTGCAGCGCCCCCACAGGCCAGGAGGGGAACAGGTTGGTTTGACTCAGAACCACAGCAGCTGGAGGTGGAGCAGATGATGGAGTTCTGTTTCCAGTAGAACCGGGTCGACCGGACCATCAGGAGGGAAACAGTCTTAGAGACCAGTGTGAGTTTATGGCCTGCTGTCCAGCAATAAAGAAAGACCAGCAGGCTGCACCATGTAACCTGCTGGATTGTTGCTCGAGCTGAACGAGGAAGAGAGACGAAGACTCTAGTTTCTCCAATCACTGTCAGGATGAGCGAAGTCCGGCTGTGTTGGCCACCATGCTCGTTATGATGAGTCTCTGGTGACAACGGCACTTAGTCTCAAACCCGAAGGAAAACGATCAGGTTGGCGCCCAGAGAAACGCTGGCGATGGAGCCACCGTGCCGCGGACCCGGATGAACCGGCTCTCTGAGGATCCAGACCCAGAACGAGGCGGTTTGGTGAAGAACAAACACTGAAAAGATCCAGAGTTTTTCCTCCGTGAATCATCAACAGGTTTCCAGTTAACGAACCGGCGCTGGACCTTTGTTTGGATCACTGAGCACGCTCAGGGGCCCTGGGGTCAGAGGGCAATGATGGTAATCTTAGCTTGAAAGACAGATGTAAAAAGAACTGAAACAATCAGAAACTTTTGCTCCTGTAAACCTGAGTTATTGTATAAAAACTGACAAAGGAAATGGGAATAAAGTATTAGCACATAATATTAATGTCATTATTTAAATTAAAGCTAAGATTGAATTAATAAAACTAATAATTCAATATTAATAAAGAAGTTAATTATTTAAACGCTAATATAACTAAAAACATTCTGAAATGTGTTTGGTTCCCTTAAGAAAACAAACATATCTTTGGGACGTAGTGACGTCAGATAATTGCCTCGCGCCCTGGCTGCCCCGGCTCAGCGGGGCGCGTGCTGCTCCTCATTCATTCACTAATTCAAATTAGCACATCGGCGCGTGCAGTCGGAACAATGGAGATCAAAAGGCAGAGCGCGAGATGACTGCGCGTACCCGCTGTGCGCGCGCCCTCACAGCTGTACCCACCTACTGGCGCCGTTGTCATGGTGACCCAGATACCCGCCTGAACGGGTATGTGTGTGCACGAGCGGGAGGAAGGAGGGAGGAAAGGAAGGTATGAAGGAAGGAGGGAGGGGAATTAGTCAGTGAAAGAGGAGGAGAAGAAGGAGGAGGAGGAGGAGAGGGTGTTCTGCCGAGGTGGACGTGGCGGGTCCGGAGGACTGAGCTACCGCAGCTGAGGGGAAGCCGAACCGAACCGAGCAGAACCAGGATAGCGGACCATGAAGCGGGCCACCCGCAGGTAAGAGCCTCCCTCTCCGGGGATTTCCCTCTCCCCAGCACCGAGCCGCGGAGTTCCGCTCGGTTCGGAGCCTGTTAACGGTCTGACGGAGGACCGGGCCGCCGCTCGTGTCGCCCCCGGTTCTGTGGCTTCGTGTCGGGGTGTCAGCCGGTCTCTGCTGCCCGCAGCCTGCCTGTGGGACGCATAAAGCGGCCAGGCAGCCTGAAGGAGGCCGCTGTGTCTCCTCCTGCGGCCGCCTCACTCTCACTTTCTGCGGGATGCTAGCTGCAGCTAGCCCCGCTGGTTCGCCGTAAACAAGATGGCCACTGGCTAGCTGCTAGCTGCTAGCGGCTAACAGCTCGGCCCTGCTGGTGCGGCTGCAGAGCGACTCCCTCCGCAAACAGCAGCAGCTTTCTACCGCTGTCTGGAGGCGGAGAAAGAGCCGCCACCGGGAGGAGGTCACGGCAGCGGTGCGTGGGCCGGTGTGCGTGAGCCTGCGTGGCTGTGTGACAGCAGACAGGTAACGGTCAGCGCCTCCGGGTCACTTCCTGGTCCTGTAAAACTGGAATTTGATTAGGGTATTTCCAGGGCCGGATAAGTGAGGACAAAAGAAAAACATTTAAATTCCCAGACGTTTGTTTAAACAATAAGAAAAACCTGGAGGTTCAGAAATGAGTGAAAAAGAGAAATTCCCTTCAGATTTATGTTGGGACCATCTCAGCCTTCATCAGCTGGTATCAGCTTGACCTTTGACCCTGGTACCAGTTCAGTCCTTCCATCATCACCAGGAAATCTGACCCGGGACTCGATGGACACCTGGAGCTGCTCCATCCCATTTTTTGACCCAAGTTTTCCTCAGACTGAACTGAGGGAGTAAAACAGCAACCAAACGTCCAGAAACAGCGAAGACCTTCTGGACCCACTTTGAGTTTAATATGAATATTATTTCTACCAGTCAGCTTCAGAGGGACTCCGTTGGCCTGAATGGATTTACTTGGCTTCATAATATAACGGCTCAAAATTTCATCCATGCTGTCCTTTGGTGGCCATATTAGAGGAATTATTATCCAAATTATCACAGCTTTTGAAAGCACTGATGACGAGGAAAATGTCTGTAAATTGTAATTGTTCTTGATGCATTTGTGGTGAAAGAATGTGAACAGAATTTGGTTTAATTGTGACAATAATCTCTGACAGGTGAAGCCAAACCTGCCAAGATTTTTGATTTTTCTCTTCCTTTCTTCTACATCAGCTTCGTTAAGTTTGTGAGGTTTTTACTCACCGTATGGAACCGATAAATATTAGATATTTAGAAACTGCTGTTTATTTCCATCTTGATGTTGTTTGTGTTTGTGGAGGGGTTTGGTCATGTGACAGTGATGCAGCGTTGCATTGTGGGTAGTTTGGAGCAGAGATGCAATATTAGTGATGTGGTCGACTTTTCGTTTGGAAAATATATCCGTTCCAGTTTATAGTAGAAATATTAACATTGGCCCAAATAAGAGCTAAATCAATAAGAGCTAAATCAGTAAGAGCTAAGTTAATGCGGCGTAATGCAGTTATCTGTTCCTCTTCCAGATGTGGAACTAAAACTGATAGTTTCCAAAGCGCCTGCAGTCTGAACGTCGCCGTTTATCCAACTTTTACGTAGCTGACGGGAAACGGGCGTCAAAATTCTGCAGCAGAAGAAGACAGATGATAAATCTGGATGTAAACAACGTCCGAAAATGATGGAAGCAGCCCGAGTCAGTGAACGCATCACTTCCCAGCCCGAGTCAGTGAACGCATCTTATCCCAGCCCGAGTCAGTGAACGCATCTTATCCCAGCCCGAGTCAGTGAACGCATCTTATCCCAGCCCGAGTCAGTGAACGCATCTTATCCCAGCCCGAGTCAGTGAACGCATCTTATCCCAGCCCGAGTCAGTGAACGCATCTTATCCCAGCCCGAGTCAGTGAACGCATCGCTTCCCAGCCCGAGTCAGTGAACGCATCGCTTCCCAGCCCGAGTCAGTGAACGCATCGCTTCCCAGCCCGAGTCAGTGAACGCATCTTATCCCAGCCCGAGTCAGTGAACGCATCTTATCCCAGCCCGAGTCAGTGAACGCATCACATGTCATCCTTACCTCTCCTGGTCCAGTCTGAAACTGCTGGATAATAGATATCCAGATGAATATTAATATTTATCAATATTATTGATATGCATTTCCTTAACATTTTAACATTAACATTAACACTTCGCTGCCATTGGATCTGTTTTCAGTTAAGACGTCACACACTCCTCTGACCAAACACACACTCTCCTCAGAAACACAAACAAGATGGAAACTTTGCATGTTTCCAGGTTTACTGATACGTTACTAATACGTTACCGATACCGATGCTGATTTATGGCTCTTATAATTAGCAGATCCTTCGCTGCTGGCAGATAAAAGAGGAAACAAAAACTAACCAAGTTAAAGATCGGAGCGGAAACCTGCTGCGTTTGCTTTCCACTTTATTCCCAAACAGATGTTGGCTTTGTGTTTCTACCAACATCTGGAGACATGAAGGCCTAAAGCTGCTGGAGTTCAGAGGCAGGAAGGAACTTGACATGACGCTTCCTGCTGCAGGTTGTGCTGCGACACAGTCTGCAGCAGGAGGACTGAAAAAAAATGCAGGAAAAGGTTTGGTCTGTTTTCCTGCAGTCAGTGAACGCCTCACCTGTTAAACTATTTTTGTTGATGCCGGTAAAAGGTTTTAGATGATTAATTACAGTATAATGAATAATTAATGCAGCTAAATATAAAGTACCACTACAAGCAAAAACAATAATAAACTTCATTTGTTAAGTATTGGATACATAATTAATAAAGCTCTTAATTGTGGCTGTCAAACAGTTTCAATGTTTAATCTGATTAATGACAGCGCTGTAATTAATTATGACTGGTTAATAGATGGTTTCTAAATGATTTGATTAGGCCTCATTCATTAAAATAGGATGTAGCAGATCACGGGATCATTTCTCATATTCGTGTTTTTATTTCTTCACAGCAGCTTAATATTTCTCGCTGCTTGCAGAATGATTCCCTTTTGTTTTGTCTGCAACAGTAAAATAATTTAGCGGTTCGCAGAGCAGCGTCAAGAGGAAATGTTTTCAGAGATTATTTTATTAAAGGGCCAGTTTTATGTGAAACCAACTTTTTGATCTTTCCATCATGTTAATGTTTTTTTATTTCCTCATCACAAACAAACCTGGAGTGTTGATTTAATTCTTTCATGCATGTTTGAGAAATCCTTTCATCTTCAGCTGCAGAGCTCTTGGGTGGAGCTAGCCCCGCCTGCGAGGCGCAGCTCCTCCTCACAGCTGCAGCTTCCAAGCTCCCGTCTCTCTCAACTCCTGCAGACTAGCCAGCAGCAATTAGCAAACACCTGGAGGAACTGCATCAGGTTCTCAGAGCAGCGCTGGTAGAAACATTTCAGGGTTAATGGAGGAGCCATGTTGGCATGACTTCCTGGAGGCGGAGCATCAGACAGAGCAGGCGTTTTTAAAGAGACAGAGCCCCAATTTATAGACGTTAAATCGGAAAGTAAAATTTCTTTAAGTTACATTTTATATATTATATAACAGCATTTTTACAACATGTGAAGGTAACATAGTTACTGGAATGTTCTATAAAATGGAACAATGTGCCTGGAAAACACACTTTAATCAGGCAGGCCCGGAGAAAACTTAATACTGCTGCTGCTTCTGCAACCACCAATAATAATAATATTACTAATAATAGTAATAATTAATATTAATTTTACCTCCTCTCTGTCTCCCCCTGCAGGCTGGTTCCAGTCAGGTGACGGCGTTGGCGTCTCGGACCTTCCCTTCATCGTCTCTGGTTCCTCTCAGGTCGACCCCTCACCCCCCATCAGGGCCGCCCCCCCCAGCAGCCGTGGGGCGAGGAGGAGGAGAGGAAGAGGCGTGGCTTGTTGCCTCGGCGACTCTTGGGGCGTAAATACGGAGAGCGGTGAGGAGGATTGGCTCCGCCCCTCCACATGTCGGACTTGGAGGCAGAGTGTCTGGGCCTCGGCCTGCCGCCGGACTGCGGCTCCCCCCCTCCACCTCTGGACGGCGCCGCCCCCTCCACGCCCACTCTGGCGCTGCTGTCGTCGGACTGCCCCACGCCCACGCTCAGCTCGCTGGCGGCGGAGATCGCCGAGCCGCTGGTGATGCTGCCGTGCGTGAAGAGCGAGCCGGAGGACTGCGACCTGGAGCCCATCCGGACCGTGGACCTGTCGGAGATCCAGCCGCTGTCCACCGCCGAGCTGGGCCACGACCAGATCAAGATGGAGATCAGCGGTCTCGACTACATCAAGTCCGAGCACCACGGTCACCATGACAACCACCAGCTGGCGTTCCACCACAGCGACGCGTCGGAGCTGGACTACAAGTCGCACTATGAGCCCTGCTCCGTGTTCGACTACATCTCCCAGGTACCAGAGGCGGTTCTGACGTGGCCCGGTTAGGTCAGAACCGGGTCAGAACCAGATTCTTGATGGTTCTGAAGTTTTTATTACAACTTAGATTTATTTTTATGAGACGTTTTGTCTAATTCAGTTCGATTTAATTAGTTTTTATGAGTTAAAAATGGTTTAGTTTTTTAGTTACATATTTTTTTGTTTTTATTAAATAGTTAAAAATTGTTTAGTTTTTATTAGTTATAATAAAACTAATAAAATAAAAATAATAAACAGTCTGGACCCGTTAACATAAACCTGTAAATCTGACTTTGTGATATTTTATTAGCAGCAACATAAAATATAAAAGAACCAAAAAAATGCACAAACAGCTAGCATGCTAGCGCTGAAATGCTAACACATTAGATTCTGAAAACATGGCCGACATCATACATCACAGACTTTTGTTAATTACAACGTTTAAAAAAAAAAAGTGTTCGCAGAAAAAAGTAATAAATGTTTGTGTAAAAAGTCATTTTAATAAGAAAGTTTTTATAGTTATGTGACACGAGCTGCTCCGTCTGTTGCTCCGTCTGTTGCTCCGTCTGTTGCTCCGTCTGTTGCTCAGTTGCTGCTAAGTTCTGCTGCTGATAATTAGATGCTGGTGTTTTAAAAGATGAAGTATTTTCTTATTTCTAAAAGTAAAACTTCATTAATGCTCAATATGCTGTGTTTTATATTTACATTTTGATGGAGAAGTTATAAAATTCTGACTTTGTTCTCCAAATGGAAATGATTTTCTCAGCCGCCCCGCAGTAGACCTGTGGTCTGCAGAACTCGTGGCGGTTCTGGTTGGTTCCAGGTCCGACTCATCGCGTGGTTTTCCTCCTGCAGGTCACCGACACCCTGGAGTACATCAAGTCGGACCACGCCGTGGACCTGCACTGCTACTACAGCGCCGAGCTGGGTGCGCTGAAGTCCGAGTACCCGGAGGCCGGCGCCGTGTCGGCCCACCTGCACCACAACGGCCTGGAGTCCATCCACATGGCCGAGCTGCGCACCGAGCTCAACAAGCTGCGGCCCGACGCCCTGCTGCTAGACGGGCTGGCCAAACCCGACCCCGACTTTGGAGAGGGCACGCTGTACGAACTGCAGCCCGCCGCGGACGGGCCGGGCCGGGCGGGCCAGGCCGGCGCCGGCCTGGGTCTGTTCATCACCACCAAGACCCAGAGTCCCACGGTGAGGAAGCCGCGAAACATGCAGGGGGAGAAACCCTTCTCCTGCACGCAGTGCGGGAAGAACTTCAGCACGCTGGGCAACCTGAAGACGCACCAGCGCATCCACACGGGCGAGCGGCCGTACACCTGCTCGCAGTGCGGCAAGAGCTTCGGCCAGGCCGGAAACCTGAAGCGCCACCAGCTGATCCACACGGGCCAGAAGCCCTACGTCTGCGCCCACTGCCCCAAGGGCTTCACCAAGGCCGACGACCTGCGCTCGCACCAGCGGCTGCACACCGGCGAGCGGCCCTTCATCTGCGCCGCCTGCGGAAAGAGCTTCGGCCAGTCCAAGGAGCTGAAGGCGCACCAGCTGAGCCACACGGGCGAGCGGCCGTTCTGCTGCCAGCACTGCGGCAAGAGCTTCACCAAGGAGACCAGCTACCGCAACCACGTCCAGATCCACACGGGCGAGAAGCCCTTCTCCTGCTCGCAGTGCGGGAAGACTTTCAGCAACTCGGGCGTCCTGAAGACCCACGAGAAGATCCACACGGGGGAGCGGCCGTTCGGCTGCACGCAGTGCGGCAAGAGCTTCGGCCGGCTGGGCCACCTGAAGGCGCACCAGCAGATCCACACGGGCGAGCGGCCGTACGCCTGCCCCCGCTGCGCCAAGACTTTCAGCCAGTCAGGCCACCTGAAGGCGCACGAGCAGATCCACAAGCGGGAGCGGGCCGACACGGCCAGCACCAGCAGCGACGGCGGCAGCAGCGCCGGGAGCAGTGACAGCAGCTAAAGCCGACCTTTAACCTCCGGAGAGTCAAAGTATTATTCCTGTTTTTATACAAGCGCTATATAAAGGTTTCTTTATGACTTTTCTTACATTTTCATACCTTTGTGCTCTTTTACATTTTATCTGTGGACGGAGTGAAAGGAGCGACTTATGCAAGGCTGTGTGTGAGTGAGTGTGTGTGTTTGTTCACCTTATATACTGTGGGGGAAGGGGCAACTGGACCGGTTCTGCAGGACCGGTCCGTATTTTTGGAGTACTTATGAAACACAAGCACAAAAGTTTCATGTTCGTTTGTTTTTTTTTTGTTTTTTTTTTTAAATATTTCCAGTTTTTTACTGAATCAGACCAGCAGCACCGGACCGACTGGACCGGACCGGACCGGACCGGACCGGGCCGGGCCACTGTCTCATGGATCCGTCGGTTCTAAAGGAGCCGCATCCAGAGTAACTTCCTGTTTAAAAGCCGGGTCAGGGTTCTGCGGCTCCTTCCGTCCGCTCTGTGATCCGGTTCCGGTGGGTTCTGGTTCTTAACTTCAGGTGTTTTCTGGTTAACGTTGACCTCTGACCTCAGAGGGCTTCCCGCCTGCAGCAGGCAGTCCTCTGAGGCCGGCCGTCCTCGGACCGGGACGCGGCCGGCGTCTCGTTGCTGACGATAATCAGGCGGCGTTCCTTTTCGCTCCGAAGCATTCCAGATTATTTTTCCAGACGAGCTCAGCGGGAACGCCGGGCTTTCGGACCAAACATCCCGACCCCCCCAGCTCCACGGAGATCGCTCACTGTGTACAAATCTCGAATGGATTATGTTGCTCCAACAAAGTGTAATAAAGAAAAAAGAGGAAGTGATGCAACATCCTGTAATGGAGACGTTATTAAAAACATAATGTTACATCCTGACCTTTGACTCCTCTGCTTTATCTCCACAACAGGAACCTGCAGAGTTCTGAAGCCGGGCCTTCAAGAATCTTTCAAATAAAAAAAAAATTAAACGCATTCTCATTTTAGAAAAGAAACTTTTTTTGACTAAAATGTAATAAATACATAACTTGGAAAAAAAACAATAAATCAAACATTAAACAATGAGATGGAAATGAAAGTGTTAATGTTATATTCATTCATTTTTATTTTGTTTTACATCATAAAATCGTTATAAAGATGGAAATCTCATCATTTAAAAACAAAAATATTTAACACGGGACCGTTTTCACACGTTTTGTCTGCATGAAGCGGCGCAGTGTTTAAAACTCGCCTGGCCTCTAGGGGGCAGTGCAGCGCAAAGCTCAAACCTGTCAGCCAATCAGATGGCTTCACAACAACAGGGACTTCCTGTTGGATATTTAATGACGTCAGGAGTTTCGTTTGTGTTGAACTGCTTTAAACGGCGCAGCAGAACTTAAAGTTATTAAAACAATAATGGGAATCGTGTCAAAGCAAATATGTGGATTTATTGGCGCTTTATTTGCGGCAGCCAGCACTGCGTGGGACTCTGCGTCCACACGGAGTTTTTATAATGAATTGTTTTTGTTTGTATTAAACAGAGTTTTTATGTTGTTGAAAGACCAAAACGTATAAAATTGTATGTTTTCTCCCAGATATCCGGTTATGAGTACTTGATTCTGAAAGCTACTGTATTATTTACAAATTACAAATTATTTATAAATTGCTGTTACAATGCATTCGTCGATTCAGTTTAGACACAAGGCAACTTCCACGTACGGTTGGCGGATGTTGCGTAGGTCTCTGATTGTTCAGTTCAACACGCTTCTTCTTCTTACAGACACTGATATGTGGTTTCGGTTTTTCTTTCAATTTAAATTCAATTTAAATTATGGGTGAAAAAAGGAAACAAATATATTTATTTCAGCTCGAATAATTTAAAAATGTGTTTGTTTTATCATACCATTTATTTATCTGATGAAAAACCAGGAGTATCCGTCCACCAAAATATAGATACATGTCTGTATCTCTTAACTTATTTTATAACCTTTTTAATATTCGGTAGAAATATTCCTCTACAGGAAGTGTTGTATAAACAGAGTCCAGATAAAAGATAAATAACCCGAAATGAAACCTTGAAAAGATGCTGAAGCTTCATGGACTTTTTTCACCTTCCTGTTCATAAAACATCAGGGATCAGCGCCACCTGCTGCTTATCTGACTCACCTGCAGCCTATATTCAAACACCTGGTGAAGTGGATTGTTAATTTTTGTGTCCAGTCTGTCTGCTTAACTTTTCAATATTTTTTCTTCTATAAGCAGATGTCGGAAGGGTTTAATGAAGAAAAAACCTCATAATTCGTTACAAATAGCACCACGAAATCAGTGACTTTGATTGGATAAAATGCCAAAACGAACCGTGAAATCCTGGAGAGTCTGACGAAATCTGGTACTAACGGTTTTCTTCTTCTATCTCTGAGTTTTAATTTTGAAATTCATGTTTAAGACATTTGTTCTCAGCTCTAAATAATAAATATGTTTAGATTTTAGGTATCAAGTTCAACTGTCAAGAGCTGGTGGTGTGAGAGGTGGAGGCAGACACGGAGACCAGGTGGAAGTAAAATGAAGGTTTAATGATGTGTAACCGGTACAGATGATCCAACACAAACAGTCCTAAATCCCAGGCAGCACTGCTGAGCGGAAACCTGGGCTCATCACAGGTAGCGACAGGACAAACGAAAGGACTGAGGAACACGGACAGCTGACAAGACGACAAGGGTCCGACGAGGAACAAGGAACTTCTGTGTATTTGAAAATTCTGTAATTTTCAAATACACAGAAGGTAATCAAGGAAACGAGACACCAGGGAGCAATCAAGGTGAGGACAGGACAGGGACTCAAAGGACACGGAGAAATCTAAATAAACACAAAAAACTCAAATCTCGACACCAACATCATGAAGGAAACAAGGTGTAGGAAGCAGATGAGTGTTGCACTTCTGAATAGGACAGGAAGTGCTTTTATTCTCACATTTCCAACAGGATATGTTCTTTTAACATAGCAGCGAGAGAAGGTCAGAGGTCAGATGCCAGAGGATCAGTTTTTCCCTACGATGAATTTGTGATTGTTCAAACTCTTCAACATTTTAGTTATTTGCTTGTTTTATTATCTGCAGTTCTTTTGTTTTTACGGTGACAAAAAAGCTAAAATGAACAAAATCCCAATGTTATCCAGTGCTAACCTTAGCATGTTGGCTATCACTAGCATGTTGGCTATCTTTAGCATGTTGGCTAACCTTAGCATGTTGGCTCTCTTTAGCATGTTGGCTAACCTTAGCATGTTGGCTATCACTAGCATGTTGGCTATCTTTAGCATGTTGGCTAACCTTAGCATGTTGGCTATCACTAGCATGTTGGCTCTCTTTAGCATGTTGGCTAACCTTAGCATGTTGGCTATCTTTAGCATGTTGGCTAACCTTAGCATGATGGCTCTCTTTAGCATGTTGGCTAACCTTAGCATGTTGGCTATCACTAGCATGTTGGCTATCTTTAGCATGTTGGCTAGTCATTTTTTAAATGTTTTAGTTAGAAAACTTTCCCTCTTGGTTTTAGAAATGTATTCAGTCCTTAATAGTTTATGCTTCTTTTATATTATTCATTAGCAGATGGTTTGTAGCATTTTATAATAGATTTTGTGATAAATCTCCTTCCTTTAAAGATTGCGTTACGTTTCTCTCAAGTAGGGAAGAAAGTTTCCCTCCATTCTGATTGGCTGATAGATGTGAGATCAGTTGAGTTTTTCCAAAAGTGATTTAAACATTTTAATAGAGACTAAAATAAATACCAGACCATTTCTATTGAGTTTAGCTCAGTTTATTTGTTGAAGACAGACAGAAAGTTTCCCTCACAGATTCACCATCTTTAACTGAGTCACAACAGGAAGTGAGGCGTAAAAGGAAGAAGATGAGATGGACTCTCCTCATGGCAGGAAGTGGTTCTTGTTTCATTAAGCAGGAAGGTGAAAGGTCAAGATTCGACTCCACCATCAGACAGCCGTCTGAATGCTCTTAGCTGCTGCTCTCCTCGATCACCTTGGTGATCACAGTTTTGGTAACTGTGGTTGAAGAGGAGGAGGAGGAGGAGGAGGAAGAGGAAAGCCTGCAAAAGAAGGGAAGTGGGTGAGTCTCTGCTTTTGTGCTTTTATTTCATATATTTCAGAGTCAGAAAATAGTTTAATGAAAATAAACACAAAGAAGAAAAAAGAGGGAGAGAAATCCTCTTGGATTAAATTTGTAGGTTTCTTACCAATCCAAGATGGCTACCTTTATAAAGACTTAATTTTTCCTGTTTGAAGTTTGTGTATCATTAAATCTTTCCCAGATTTAAATATGTGAATCTGGTGCTTTACTGTTTGAATGTAGAGGCAACCGTAGCCGTTAGCATGCAATGCTAACAGGAATTAGCTGGTCATTGAGTAGATTAAATGTTCCTCGATCCAGTTTTCAGCTTCAGGTCAGTAAAATCATCCCAGCAGCTCTACTGCTAATCTCCACCAAACAGACCTGCTGGCTGTCTGCAGACCGCCGGCCTCCATTTTAATCTGAATCCGCTCTCACCCTGCCGCGGATCCCGCTGCCTCTCCGTCCAGCAGCCGGCGGTACTCGGCGATCTCCAGCTCCAGCCGGGTCTTGATGTCCAGCAGCATCTGGTACTCCTGTCCCTGCCGCTCCAGGTCGCCCCTCAGCTGAACCAGCTGCTCCTCCAGAGATGTCACCTGCACAGGTAACCTCAGGCTGAGTGCTGCCGTTCAGATCAGCCTCAGCAGTGCACAGGTGAGCTGCAGCTTACCCTCATCTGGTAGCCGTTCAGCTGCATGGCGTAGCGGTTCTGAACGTCAGCGAGAGACGCTTCGAGAGACGCTTTCTGCAACGAGACGATTAAATCAGATGAACCACCGCAGCGCTGCTTTCCTCTGACTAATGATCCATCATTTAATGGAGAATAAAATCTTTATATTTGCAGAATAAAGATTCTGTTTTATCAGGTAAGAGTTATCAGATGAGAGAAAGTTCTGGATGTCCTGCTCTGTTGTGGTTCTTTGTTTCTGCTGTTTTTAATTAGATGATGTGTAAAAACATAAAGTATTTTTTTACTAGTAAAACTGATACTGAAGTAAAACTTCACAAGCTGCTCAACATTCCTAGTTTCATTCATGACTTTATTCTTAAAATTATTTTGACTTTATTTCCTGATGTTACTACTTCATTCTCATATTTTTATTTTTGTATTATTTTGACTTTATTCTCACATTAATATATTCCTGTGATATTCTGACTTTCATCATTTGAACTTTGTTCTTATGACATTACGATTTCAAATAGAACAGGGACAGTAACTTTCTGCTACTGGTACTTTGTTCCTTGTGTTTCAGTAAATTTCCGGTTTGCTGGGTCTCACCATGCTGAGCTGGGACTGGAGCTCGATCTCCAGCGCCTGCAGCTGACTCTTCACCTCCTTCACCTCTGTGGTCGTCGTCTTCAGAGTCATCTCTGTGGAAGCCACCTCCTTTGAGAGCGTCTCGGACTGCAGAAAGACGATGTAGCGGTTCGGTCCAGTAACAGAACCTCTGCAGGCTCATGCTGCGCGCGGTCGGGTTCCTACCTTGGCCTGGAACCAGCCTTCCAGCTCTTTGCGGTTCTTGGCGGCGACGGACTCGTAGTGTTCCCTGATCTCCTCCATGATCTTGGTGAGGTCCTCCTGGGGAGCGGCGTCCACCTCCACGTTGACCTGGCCGCCCACCTGGGTGCGCATGGCGAGGAGGTCCTGCGGCGGAGAGAAGCGACAGCTGAAAGCGTCAACCTGTGGGAGGCGGCGTGAAAGACGAGCGGCGGCTGGCCTACCTCCTCGTGGTTCTTCTTCATGGACAGCAGCTCGTCCTTCAGGCTTTCGATCTGCATGGTCAGGTCGCTCTTGGCCACGCCTATTTCTCCCAGCAGCAGCTTCAGCCCGGCGATGTCGGCCTCCACCGACTGGCGCATGGACAGCTCGTTCTCGTACCTGCAGGCGGGAACCGCAGCGCGTCAGAACCGCCGGGAACGACCCGGCTACCGGAGGAGTCAGTGGATTTACATCACAGGGAGGCGTTTCCTCTGGTAAACGTTTCAAATTTAAAAACAATAATAACTTTCTTAAATTAAAACTTTTTAAATTTAAAATACATTGAAAAAGATGGTCACATTTCTAAAAATTACCATTTTTAATTTTAATTAAGTTAATTATTTTTAAATGTTCAAATGTAAATGTTTGTTAAATAAATAACTAAGATTTTAAAAAATTCTAAAAATGCATTAACATTTTAAAAAAATGTACATGTTAATGTTTTTGATTATTGAAATTATTTTTAAAAATGTAAGAACTTGTTTAATTTTTAGAAAATTAACAAGACAAACTGGTAAGAAATGTAACATTAAACTCATTAATAAAGCAACTTTAGACTTATTAATGAGATACAACAACATTTAACTTCATTTTGGGATAAATAAAGTATTTTGGAATTGAATTATCTGGTCAGGTCAAAGGTCAGCTGAGCTAAAGGCTTGTTACAGACAGAGCTAATGATTATTTTAGTCATCGATTATTCAGACGATTAATCGGATTAAAAAAGGCACATTCTGCAGAGTTTTAATTTTACCATTTAATCTGCAATAAAATACATAAAAAATGCAAATAATTAAAATCCTTTTTAAAATAATGGTATTTTATTTATTCTTTCAGGAAAGCTAATTTTTATTAATGTTATAGAAATTGTGCTTAATAGGAGATTATTACAGAATCTGAACTATGTGAAGATAAAAATACCACTTCAGTTTTTCTTGATTTCTTCTGTGTTTTATCAACAAATTACATTTTTATAGTCTGTATGCTCCACCTAACAATTAATTATAAAATTACTTGAATATTTCAATAACTGATTAATCGATCCAGCCCCGCAGTTCCAGATGCTTTTTCACTGATTTTTCCATGTAATGGGGACGTTCCGCCAGGAGAGGGCGCGCCTGAGCTGCAGAGAGCGACAGACAGACAGACAGACAGACAGACAGACACTGACTTGATCCTGAAGTCATCCTGAGCCAGTCTCGCGTTGTCGATGCTCAGCATCACGGAGCCTTTAGAGATGAGGGCTGCCTCGATCTGAAAACACATATCAGCATTTATTATCATAGATATAATTATTACAGATTATAGATATGATTATTACAGATGTTATCATTATAGATATGATTATTACAGATTATAGATGTAATCATTACAGATGTTATCATTATAGATATGATTATTGTTGTTATTTTTAATGACAGATGGTTTTATGGGTGTGGCATCATCGGTTAATTTTCTCATCAGTATAAAAAGTTTCTCATCTTAAAACTTTTTGATCTTCTGGAGAATCTTTGATCAAAGGTTAAATCTTTAATAAATATATTCAGATTTCCTCATTTCTGCAGATTATTGCCGCCGTCAGCATCTTTCTGAAGTTGTGTTTTCGGGTCCTGTCGGGTGTTTTCGGGTGTTCTCGGGTCTCGGTGCAGACTCACCTTGGCCTGCAGGTCTGCGATGGTGACGTAGAAGTGGCTGTAGTCCCGTTTGGACGGGCCCACCTTGCTCTCTGCGAACTCCCGGATCTTGAGCTCCAGCTCGGTGTTGGCCTTCTCCAGCGCCGCCACCTTGGCCAGGTAGGCGGCCAGCCGGTCGTTCAGGTTCTGCATGGTGAACTTCTCGTTGCCGATGATGCCGTCTTCACCTCCTCCGAACCCGGCACCGCCACCTGCACCGAACCCCGCGCCCCCTCCGAACCCGCCACCTGCACCCCCACCGAACCCGCCGCCGAACCCGGAACCGGCTCCCCCGCCGAAGCCGAAGGCCGCGCTGCCGCCGCCCCCGCCGGCGGAGAAGCTCCGGCTGGCCCGGGAGACCCTGACGCTGCCGCCGCCGCCGGCTCCCCCGGCCACGCTGAAGGAGCTGAGGCCGCCGCCGAAGGAGGAGCGGGCCAGGCCTCCGCCCATGGAGCTCCGGGAGGAGGAGGAGGAGGAGTACATCATGGTGGCCATGATGAAGATGAGGAGTCGGTCTGTCTTCTCAGGAGAGGAGGAGAGAGAAGTGAGGAGCAGCGGACCGGGCGGCCTTTTATAGAGCCGCGGTGGGCGGGGCTTCAGGTGAGGGGGCGGAGCCAGGACCCACACCCACCGAGGCAGACACCTGCAGCAGAACCGAACCGAACCTGCCCCGACATCAGGCTCTGTTCTGACCCGTCTCAACCAAAATCAGGCCGGGGCGGTGCCACTGCTGCAGCTCTGCCAGGTCCAGAACCGAACCGGGCCCAGGTCCGAGCCGTGTCCAGAACCTCAGACTGACCTGAGCTGATCCGGTGCGGTTCTGATGGAGGTTCATGAAAACCCACAGAACCTCCCACGATGCATGATGGGAAAAACAGATCCACCTGCTGAACAGAACCGGTCCAGTTTGGAGAATCCAGACATGCATTATTATTCAGCCTTTATGTTCTGTGGTTCTGATGGTTCTGGTAGTTCTGATGGTTCTGGATCACAGAAAACCCAGAACGTCTCTGAACATCAGAATGTTCAACACATTTCTGCCCAAGTCGTCGCATATTGACGCGAAGGGGAGCGACGACTTGGTCAGAGTCCTTCAGCGTCACATGTTCACGACTTGGGCAGGTCACATGTTTTACGTGGATTATTAACGCGAAGGGTTCTAGAAACCGCTGCCGAACCTTCAAAACCCGACGATTTGGTTAAGTTTAGGGCAACAGTTACGGTAAGGCTCAGGGGAACCATGTGACGAGTTCTGGACCGTGAGAACGGGTCGGAATGTTCCAGAAAACTAATGACAAACAGAGATTTTAACAGAAATGTCTCGGTTCTGGTCTGGGCTCCAGAACCCAGAACAGGTTCTGCTGAGGTTCTGTAGGCCCAGGGCAGTCTTTATCGTTGGTTCTGGTTTCATCTTCCTCCTCGGATCGGGTCCGGTTTCTGGCCCATGAAGCCCAGAACCACCAGGGTCACTGGACCAGCTTGTGGTTCAGAACCCGTCTGGGTCGAGATGTTCAGGTTCTGGAATGGATTCTGTTTGATGATCCGCTGTTCGCCTGCTGCTGCTGCACTTTTTCCTTCCACTCAACTTTCTGTGGTTATTTTTCACTGCATGTTACATTTTAGTTCTGCTAACGCTAAAGCGCTAACCACCGCTCGTTTTAGAGTGAAGTTACTCATTTGACACAAAACAAACCCCAGAATGTGTCG
Organism: Xiphophorus maculatus; assembly: GCF_002775205.1. NCBI lineage: Eukaryota > Metazoa > Chordata > Actinopteri > Cyprinodontiformes > Poeciliidae > Xiphophorus > Xiphophorus maculatus. The sequence continues at coordinate 855,540 of NC_036458.1, forward strand.
GACATCCAGTTAGTTCTAGTCCGGTTCTGCTGGTGATCCGGTTCTGCTGGTGATCCGTCCCGCTGCGTCTCTGTTAATACCAAGTTAATATATTTGCTGTGAACGACGTGGAGCTTCGCGTTGCGCTCCAGAAGCGCTCATGAGGTTCGGTTTGGGCCCAGCCTGAGTTCAGGTGGTCATAATGTTCTGTGGATCCAGGTGCAGGCCCGGCGGGCGGACCGGTTCTGGAGCTCCTGCAGCGTCGGGATGAGGTAACCTGGCGCTGATCTCGCTCTCAGAGCGGACCGAAACGGCCGGCGGCACCGAGCGCTTGCCTGCTGCTGGCGGCGTCTCCTCGTCAGGCGCCCGCTGTGGGAAAGCGCCCCGGGCCGCCGTCACCATGGCGACGCAGCTCGACTCGCGGCGCAGAGTGTGTTCGGGCGTGAAGCTCTGAAACAAAGTCGGCTTTGATGCAGACCCAGGGTGCTCAAGGTGTGGTCAGGGGGCCGACTGCGGCCGTCGGAGTGATTCTGTGGGTCAAAGGCCTCAGAACATTTCCTGTGATCATCAGAGTGAAGCAGAAGAGCGAAGATGTTCCTGCAGATAATCTGGACCTCCTGCTGCTCTACAGGGTGAGTAGAACCACCAGGTCGGTTCTGGTTCTGCTGGGGTTCGGCTCTTTCTGCAGATTCTGAACGGTGCTCCAATGGTTCTGGAGGCGATGAGTTCATTCTGGCAGTGGACCGAATGGAGTCGGCGTCGGAACAGAACCGAGTTCATGTCCTCCAGTTACACACTGCTAGTTCCGCTAACGCTAAAGCGCTAATCATAAACATTAGTCCCGCTAATGCTAAAATGCTAACGATAAACATAAACGAAACATTAACACAATGTTTAATGGAAAAGTATTTTTATTGTGATATAAAGAAATGAAACAGATTAAATGAACAGAAACTTTCTAAACGTGAAGCAGGAAAATATTTCTATTAAAAAATACATGACCTTACTTTACTGATCGTAATACAAATAATATTTCTTAGCAGTTCTAACGATAAAATGAAAATATTGATGATTGATTCAGAGCAAAATGATTAGTTTGAAAATAACTTAATGTCAGTAAAGATATGACTTTATTCAATGCTGGTATTTAATTTAAAATAACTTAATATGTAATTCTTTAATAACTTTAACACAGATGTTGAACTTTATTTGAATAACAGTTTATGAAACATCCAAGTAACTTAGCGCTCCATAATTTCTGGTTCTGGTTCTGAAAACTCGCCGTGGATCAGAGGCATAAAAACAACTTTCTAGTTGATTGATGGAGTCAAAGTTCAGCTGCAGGTTTCTGTGTGGCTCTTAATCCTCCTGTTAAGTCGGCATCCGAGCTCAAGTCGGTTCTGGTTCTGGCTCCAGAGAATGCCAACCTGCTGCAGGCTGGTTCTGATCCGAGGCACTGAAGGTGAGGCTGTGACTGACAGGCAGTAATCTGCCGTCGGCCTGCAGCTCTCATCCCAGCTGCATATTTCTCTGCTTGCGTGTCAGCAGAGCTCAGCTTTATGGATCATGTTTGGGTCCAATCGCTGCGGGTCCAATCGCTGCGAATAGAACTTTAATCAAGATGTTCCTGTTAAAACTGTCAGCATTTCTGTCATCAAACTTTCCAGACCGCTTCAGATTAGACCTCTGGGTTTTTCTGTCAGATTGTAAAGAAAGTCAATAAGAGGAGTGAATAAAAGCTGCAGCACAAGAGAGGAGAAATTTATTTTCCAATTCAGGCTAAAAACAAGAGACAGAACCGGTTGAAATGGTTCCTGCAGCCGGTCTCAGGTTCTGAAGGGAAATGCTTGATGTTAGCAGGTCCAGAGTGAATCCTGGACGGGTTTCCAGTCCAACACGGAGACAACCAGCCTCTCTCTGGTTCCGACAGCATCGAGAACAAAAGGCTAATCTGGAAAACAGATTTTTCATCATCAGAGCAAGAAGCAAAGCTGCTCGACATGTTAGTTTATATTAGCATTTAGCTGGTTTCTGCTGTGTATTAATGAAATTTGGTGTTTGAATCGTTAAAGCAGGCAGCTTGGGCATCCGGGTCCACACACTGGTCCCAACGTCTGGACCCCACCCAGGGTCGGGGTACTGGAGTCGCCCACCAGCAGGTTTTTGGGTTGAAAAAACTTACAATCATTTGGAAGCACAAGAGAGATGATGGCATGTGAGGCAATCAGTGCATCAACTTTCAACCCAGCTTAATCCGTCGCTGTTTCTGGAGTACCAGATATAAACTCTTAGCCTGGTGGGAGGGCAAGTAAAGCCTGGCAGCCCGCCAGGCTGATAACACACTGGGGGATAATAACCCTGCTCTACAGAACCTCCTGCTAATAAAACTCAAACTCCTGATCCAACAACGTTTAATGAGCTGAAAGAGAAACTAAACCTCAAATCACATTTTTGCAAATAAACTGTCAAAATAAGTTAAGGATTCTACATTTATGTTTCTGTGGGAATTTCACAGAAACGGTTCACTCAGACACGCCCCCTGGTGGTGAGTCAGGACATGGACAGCTAGCGTAGTTAGCACTGATCGAACACAGAGCAGAGTGGGTCTGACTGCAGGCGGGTTGCTGCAGAACTTGTTGCTCGCTCAGCTGCTGCAGAGGGATTGGCTCTTCAAAGTAAAAGAAATGTCTCTAGATTTGGTGCTAGTCGCTTTTTTGACAAGAAGTCATCAGAGGGTCTGGAAAGTTGCTAAATACAGCGACAATGCCACTAAGTTAGCAACAGTGCTTTTCTCGTCATGACCACGCCCCACATAGCCCCTCCCCTAACCCCCACAGTAGACCACGCCCCTCAGCGCTCAGTGGCTCCGCCCACTCTGGTGGAATCTCGACATTTATCTGGGGACAGCTCCAGCTCACGTTCAAGCTTCCAGCTTCAACATTTCTGCGATAATGGAGCAAAATCCACCAGAGGCTCTCGGGTTAAAGCCCATCATCAGTTTAAATCGGTAATTTCTTCAGAAACAAGCTGAGATCTAGAAGGCGGGTTCAGTTTGTGAGCTGCAGAAGCAAACGGGTTTATCTCCAGACTGACGGTTCCAAGAGTTCAGAGATTATTTCTCACTGAAATGATTATTTAACCAACAACCAGGATCGTGTCCAACTGAGTGATTAAGACCTCGGACTGGAAGTCTGATGGATCTGATCGCTGCCGTGTGGAACACCAGGAAATCAGCTGGAGTACCCAGAGAGAACCCACGAAGCACCGGGAGAACAGCAGACCACCGACAGAAAGGCAGTGGAACCAGGACTTTTACTTTAAAGTTCTACCAACATCTCCGTTTCAAATCCAGACGGTCTGAAACTGAAGGCTTTAAGGGATCTGAAGAGCAGGTTCTGGACGTCCGTTCCTCTGAAGAGTCCAGCAGAGACCGTAAGATCCAGAGAGCTCTAAAACCAGACGGACCGGTCCAGAACATTTTGGTTTTCCTGTAGTTTGATCTTGGAGGACCTTCTGTGTTTGACAGGTGTTGGAGTTGCTCCGCCTTCCCGCTCATTCCTGCAGAATTCCCCTAAAACTCCTGCATCCGTAACCCGAGTTCTGGTCCAGAACCATACATGTTCTGGTTCTGTTCATTGGAACGACTCATAATATTCCAGAAACTGAACCTGTTTTCTAGAAACTCACACCAGACCAGAACCTGGAGTCTGAGCCGGTTCTGGTCCAGAAAACGGCGTCACTTCGTATCTATGAACATCGACTGACGTGGTTTTACAAAATATGACCTTAATTTGTGATGAAGTGGCGACCGGTCCGATAAGGACGGGATTGTTCAACTGTCCTGTGATTCGATTCAGATTTTTGGAGTCACAGTTTCATGAAAATTGATGATTGATCATAATTTGTGCTTCAATCTGTAGGAGACGAAAGGATCCAACTGATCCAGTCTGGAAGACAAACGGAGACACTGAAGTCGTTTCCACTTCCTCTCTGCTTCACCGAAGAGAAAAGAGGAAAACAATAAATCATCTAAACGGAAATTATAGTTTGTTTTCATTTATCAGGTGATTAATTGGTTCATTGCTGGCCTGTTTGTCACTAATCCTTTATTATTATTGTGCATGTTGATGGACGTTTTATCGCTGCGTTTGCTCGGCGTCGTTCACAGCAAATATTACCTGGAAGTCAACAAAGAGCCCAGCTGGATGATTGGAAATCTGCTTCTGTTTAGAGGTTAAAGGTCAAATCCAGCAGCTTTTCTGATCACAGTGAGTCGGAGCGCCGAGGCTTCGTTCAGCGCCTGGCCAAAGGGCACGCAGGCAGAGGGCGGGATGAACGCCAGCTCTCTGTCTGCTGGCTTTCCAACCGTTCAGTCAAGGATCCGGGTTCTGGTTCAGGTCTCAACAGAACCTCCTGGAACGGGCTCGGATCAGGTTGTGGAGCCCCGGGTGTTGTCGGAGCGCCGGAGCGATGAGATCATTCCAGGATCTGGATGAGAGTTCCCCTCCAGCGCTGCGCATCAACAGATTTATGAGCACTCTGCAGATCTGGGAAGGTGGAGTGTGCCCCGGGCCGGGGAGGGGTCCGATTAACGAAACCCAAGAGAGGTCACAGATCCGCTGCAGGCGGAACCGAGCCGTCCGTCAGGAACAGCACCTCACAGGGCAGAGGAAACGGGGGTTCGGATGTTTCTGGGAGACCACACACAGTGGCTTCAGTCATCATTCTGTCCTCTCTGCTAACTGGTCCAGACTTGAACTAGGCCATTCCAGGATCATAATGTTACCCTGCCTTTTCCAGTCCAGAACCAGGGTAGATGTGGGTTTGGGATCATTGTTTGAGGTAAAGTCGAGGAATCTGTGAACTTTGTGCTTTGCGCCCCTGCAGTGGCTGCAGGCCCTGAGCATGACGGTCCCACCACCGTGCAGTGTTGATAGGTTTCTAAAGGTTTCTCATGGTGTCCAAAGAGTTGAATCTCTGCTGGGTCCGACCAGCTTCTGTCCAGGAGACGAGTTGATTGGGAGCAAGCAGCAGCTTCTGTCTTGGTCTCGGACCAAGTGGACCGTCACCCTGATGCTCCGGCAGTCTGCGAGAGGCTGGCTGGTTCCTGAACGTCTGAATCATTCTGCTTTTATCTGAGACAGTTTGTGTTCTTCTCCACAGCTGGATAACTTGTTAACAACTGCTCTGCAGCTGCAGGTGAGGAGAGGAACTGGATCAGTTCTGATGCTGTCGGGCGTGACGAGACGTTCAGAACCGCTGACAGAACCAAACCGACATAGAGACACCATGAGGAGCAGCGAAGGTCCAGAGGTCGGGTTCTGTTTGGTACCTGATGTTTATTTAAAGTTTACTGCTCTACTCACCCTAAGTAAATTTTTTTTTTTAACTTCTAAAGCGCTAATTTACACGGCTGTTTTATAAACTTCCACTTGACTAAAGTTTGACAAAAGTGATGAAGTTTGGTTATCGACCGTCTGCACTGTTGGTTCTGGAACCTCCGTTGGGTTTGGGTCGGCCTGGACCGGTACCGATTCAGCCTCTAAGCGCTCTAAAATGTCCTGGTAACAGGCTGCACTTTGTCCTTCCACTCAACTTTCCAGTGATGAAGCTCTGTGAACAAGAAGCTTCTTTAGAAATGATCTTTTCTGGCTTTTTCTGCTTGGAGAGCGAGTCTGCTGGACATCTGGGTTAGCATCTTTATTATGATTGGGTCGGATCAGAACCAACCAGAACATAATCAGAACCGACCAGAACATTTCTGTAGTAAAAATAATTTTTCGGATGTAATTCTCTAACTTTGTGACGAAGCAACGTTTGAGTTTTTATTTGTTGTGAACCAGAACCATCAAACTCTGTTGACTCTCTCAGGGTTTTGGGTTTAACCTGCTGGTTCTGAAAGGCCCGTGTGAAGACGGGTCCATCATTTTAACACATGTTGAACACATAAGAACAGATGAGTAGATAAATCTCAACAGTTTGGGCTCTTAGCGTCATGCCTGTCACTGGACCATCAGAACTTTTAACTGACCGCTGGTTCTGTTGGACCTGGTGGGTTCTGGTTCTGCTGATTAAACCTTTAACTCTAGAGCCTGAAGAAACATGTGGCGCTTAGTTGAGAAGAAATTAAAAGCTAAACAGAAATAAAGTCGTGGTTCTTTCAGAATAAAAGCCGGCTAGCACCTCCAGTTTGAATCGGTGGATTGAAGTAAAACTGGCCGCTGCTGCCCCCTGGTGGCCATGACGGATAATTATAAATCTGAATTCCCTCCATTTCCTCCTTCTGGACCAGAACCAATCCCAGCCTCCTCTGCTTGCGACAGTTCAGAGTTTAGTTAATTTAAACTGAACTGGAACCAAATCCTGACCCAGTTCTGAGTTCTGACCAGGTGTTTATCCTCCAGGTCTGCCCAGATAAGCTGCTGGGATCTTTTCTTAATTCTTATTTCCATATTTCTATTAGAATTTATTTGAGTCTATATTTTTCTTGTATCTGTTTGGGTTTTGCAGAACCTGTGACCTGTGAGTGGATCAGGTTCTGCTAAAGAACCCAGATCGGTTCTGAAACTGTTTTGTGCAAAACTTTTATTCAAATGTTTTGTTTTCTCCATATTTATTGAAAGTTTGTGAAATAAAACACAGTTCTCCTCCCAGTGCTGCTGTGGTCACCTGAAATAATAATAATAATAATAATAATAATAATAATAATAATAATAATAATAATAATAATAATTGATAAGTTACAATGCATCAAACCTGGTCAATCAGAGCCGGGAGGAGGGTCTTAGTGTTGTCAATCATCACCATGTACTCACTGCTAAATGTGCCAACAGTAAAGAAACAGCTTAATGTTCCAGGAAAACCGTCTATACGCCTTCATCGGTGGCTATGCTAACTAGCATTAGCATTTTTTGCAGGCTATGTTGTGGTGAAGAGCAGAGAGCAAGGCGGACTGAGCATGAGGGTGATTGACAGCGCTTAGACCCGCCCGCTGGCTCTGATTGGTTGTATCAGCACTGGGAGGAAACTTTTTCCCCACATTATTTCTCTGATATCTCACTGTCAGCTGATATGAAAAATAAAAATAAAATGTTAAATAAGTTTCTTCCTGGAGTTTTAATGTTATTATCTGGTAACTTTTTCCTGTAATCAGAACCTCCATTTAGTTTACATCTGCAGCCAGAACCAGAACTTTTTTTACTGGTTCTTTTTAATTTTTTACTGGTTCTGGTTCTGAAGACCAGCAGCCTGCAGGCCTGGTTCTGACCGGACCCGAACTCGGTGAGGTTTTGGAGGAGAAATGAAGACGGACACGCGGCGCTGAGGCGGACTCTGGTTTATTCTCAGGTGAGTGATCAGGAAGGAAGCTGATTGGCTGCTTCAGTGAGTCACTGAGGAAGAGGTGGATGAAGATGAGGAGGAGACCAGCTTCCCGTCCACGGTCTCCTCCACCATGGTCACCACGCGCCGCGTGGAGGAGGAGGAGGAGCTGCGGACCAATCAGAGCACAGATCAGGTGGAGCCGACCACCTGTGGGCTGAGGATCGTTCTCCAGGTGAACATGTCTCACCTGCCGCCTCCCTCTCCGTCCAGCAGGCGGCGGTATTCTGCGATCTCCATCTCCAGCCGGGTCTTCAGGTCCAGCAGCATCTGGTACTCCTGACCCTGCCGCTCCATGTCGGCCCTCAGCTGAACCAGCTGCTCCTCCAGGGACGATACCTGCACAGGCACAGGTGAGGCTGTAGCTCCTCCCACTTTCACCGCATCACAGGTCAACCAGAACCGAACCGGTCTCACCTGCATCTGGTAGCCGGACAGCTGCAGCGAGTATCGGCTCTGGGTCTCAGCCATGGTCGCCTCCAGAGACGCTTTCTGCGCACAAACCACAGAAGAAGAATTTCATTATTTCACTCCGTTCATTTAAAAACCAAATAGTTAAAAGTTGCTGTTTAGACGCTGGATGAAGTTAATCAGATTAATTGAATCGATTAATCGTTAAGTGGAGCATAAAACAGTTTGCTAAAGAACAACACAGTCAGAGCTACAAAAATAATCATTTTGCATTTAAGATAAAATCCTATAAATCAGTTTATTCAGAACTCCTCCAGTTCAGTTTTAACCTGCTTTATTTTCTGTAATAAAATCAATTAATCACTTTTACATCCAGTTGTTAATCAATAATTAAGCAGCAGATCAGCTCTACGCTGTATTGATGATCAGAAAGGCTTTTCTCATGTTGATGTCCACTAATTTAATGTTTAGTGACTTTTAGGCAATAAAATGTTATGAATTATTAATTTATTCATAATAAAAGGTTTTGAGTAATAAACAATAATCAATTACTAAAATAATCATTAGCTGCAGCGATAGCAGCAGCTGTGTGTTAATGTTTGTCAGTGTGTGTGTGTGTGTGTCAGAGTGTGTGTGTCCTCACCATGCCCAGCATTGTCTGCAGCTCGATCTCCAGAGACTGTAGCGACCTTTTGACCTCTGTCACTTCGCCCCTGGACTCCTGCAGCGTCACCGACTGAAAGACCACCTCCTTGTTCAGAGTCTCTGTCTGCGCACACACACACCCACACACACACACCCACACACACACACACACACACACACACACACACACACACACACACACACACACACACACACACAGCTTTTATTCTTAACCAGAACCAGAACCTAATCCACACCAAACCTCTAAACTTGACTGGAGATACAGAAAACATGAGGACTGGAAAACAGTCGTCCCTTTGTGTCCTGCACAAAGTACAGGTAGAGTTTGAAGAAGAGGACAGGAAGTGAGGTCATGTGGCTCACCTTGGTCTGGAACCAGGCCTCCAGGTCTCTCTGGTTCTTGGCGGCGACCGACTCGTAATGCTCCCGGATCTCCTCCATCACCTTGGTGAGGTCCTGAGCCGGCGCGGCGTCCACCTCCACGTGGACCTGGCCGCTCATCTGGGAGCGCGTGGACACCAGCTCCTGCACACACACACACACACACACACACACACACACACACACACACACACACACACACACACACACACACACACACACACACACACACACGATGACATCATCACAAAACTCTCCCGCGGCGACCCGGACGCCGTCTTGCTCACCTCCTCGTGGTTCTTCTTCAGGTAGATCAGCTCCTCCCTCAGTCCCTCGATCTGCATCTCCAGGTCCGACTTGGACAGCGTCAGCTCGTCCAGGAGCCGCCGCAGCCCGGCGATGTCGGCCTCCACCGACTGCCGCATGGCCAGCTCGTTCTCGTACCTGAGGAGACACAGGAGGACAGGTGAGGCGCTGCGCACGGCCCACACCTGGGCGGGGGGACGGAGGACTCACTTGGTCCTGAAGTCGTCTGCGGCCAGGCGGGCGTTGTCCAGGCTCAGGTGGACGGCTCCGTTCACTCGGAGGGCCTCCTGGATCTGCACACAGGAAGTCTGAGGTGAACAGCGGAGGCAGCAGGTGAGCTCTGATGGAGACAGACTGGAGCTTCACTGCCAGGAAGGAGGAGTTTTATCATAAAACTAAGGCTGGAAGGAAACCGAGGAATCTGGATTCACTGAGACACCGAAGCTGATTTATAAACTGGAACCTGAACAAGCCGATTCTACCGACCCAAACGAGGTTTTGCTGACCTTTCCAAGGCCTTAATGACCTGACCTTCACAAGGTGGAAGACTTACAACGAGGTGTTGGTGAACCGGCTGTTAAGGAACCAGTTGAGCTTAACAAGCCTCCCTACCTTAACAAGGTTTTACTGATCTCAAAATCTTGCTGCTGACCTTAATCAGCTCAACTGGTTGCCCTTAGCGAGGTGTTGCTGGTAACCGACTGATATCTGGAACTATGACAGAATCCTAAAAGTCCTTAAAGAAGGAAAACCTGGAGAAAACTGCTAGTAACTTCTAGTCAGGCTTCCAGGTTCAGAAATCATAACTTCAGGAAAGAGAACCAGAAGAAGAAATCCGAAGAAAACCAAATTAAAATCCTGGAAGATCTGAGTCTGGAGAAGAGCTGGAGGAGGAAAGACTCCAGAGAAAAAGAGATGAAGCATCAGGATGAGTCCTAGGAGAACCTGGAGCTCCAGATCTCCACCAGGAGACGCTTCATGCTCTCCTCACCTTCTCTGTGATCTCGGTGATGGAGGTGAAGAAGCCGCTGTTGTCCCGGGTGGAGGGCCCCACCTTGCTGTCCACGAAGCCGCGGATCTTCTGCTCCAGCTCGGCGTTGGCCGCCTCCAGCTTGCGGACCTTCTCCAGGTAGGAGGCCAGCCGGTCGTTCAGGTTCTGCATGGTGAACTTCTCGTTGCCCACCAGGCTGTCCTCCATGCTGGAGGCGCTGAAGGAGAAACCTCCACCTCCTCCACCTCCTCCCAGGGAGAAACCTCCACCTCCTCCACCTCTACCTCCTCCCAGGGAGAAACCTCCACCTCCTCCACCTCCACCCAGGGACGAGGAGATGCGGACCCCAGAGCCTCCTGCTCCTCCATACACGCTGCCGGCCCTCAAGGAGGAGAACCCTCCTCCTCCTCCAAAGCCCCTCACAGAGCCGCCGGAGCCGGCGGAGGACCGCATGGAACGAGAGATGAAGGTGGTGGACATGACGGATGCTGCGTCTCTGAGAGGAGAGTGAGGAGCGGAGGAGGCGGCGCGGCTTTTAAAGCTCCTGCGGGAGGCGAGGCTGCAGGAATGCGAGGCGCTGGGCGTGGAGCTGACCTTTACCCAGACCTGTTCCGACAAAATCCCCACCTGCAGGCGCTTCGCTGAGGTGCAAATTAGACGCTTCAGCGTCGGGAACGTCAGGCGGTTCTGAGGAATGACAGCGTTTAGCCTGGAGGTCCGGGTGGAGGCGCGGCGGAGGTCCTCCGTCTCTGGAGAACCTTGGTCCAGGTCCGTTACAGACGATGGATCAGGATGCAGGTCCTGAGGACCAGTAAAGTCAGAGTTTCCTTCCCTCTGCTGAGCAGAACCAGGCAGGAAGTCTGCAGGAATGGACCTGGAGGTTCTGGGTTCTGGAGCCTGAGGTCAAACAAACAAACACCAACACACTTTAGGTTGAATCCACAGGCAGAGATGGAGGAGCTGATCTCCAGGATCAAGATCCTCACTGATCGTCTCTCGCACATCCGGACCTCCTGGTTTGGAACAGGAAGAACCCGGTCTGGTGAGGTGACCTCTGACCTCCTGATGCTGTCTGCTTATCAGAGGTCGAATCATGGAGAGGACCGGTCCAGGAAGGAAACTCCACATCCAGTCAGGAGTTCATGGAAGGAGCTGAGGAGAACTGGGCCGACTGGCGCCGGTTCTGTTTTCCTCTGATGGACTGACTGATTGCGTCTCCTAACTGGGGAACCAAGGCAACGTTTGGACCTTGGGTTCTGTTGGACCCACTTCAAAACAGATGAAGTTCTTCAGGACTGGTCTGAGGATTCTGGCGAGTTGAAGGTGTTGACTCTCGGTTCCCCAGTTGTTCCTTCCCACTGTGGCCACATGCTTGCTCCTCAGGAGGAGGGACAGGGTAGCATTAGCTTTGACTTGATGTTCAGTGTTGGTTCCGGATAACAGGAGTTCTTTTCTCCTTGAACTCCTTCACCAGCAGGTCCATCATACCTGCTGCGGCAGGGGGAAACATTCCTGCTTCAATCCGTCGTTCACGGATCGTCGGATGAAGGATTAACTTTTCTTACTGGAATTGATTTTCCGTCTAAAGCATGAAAAGGTTTGGCCTCTAACCAGAGCGGTAAACTAATAGCTTGTGTAAAGAAAACACAGAGACATCAGGTGGAGAGTGAGAAGACATGTTTCATGTCAGAGCGACTCGGAGCAAGGTGCAGCATGTTTTATCATTTTATTCATCTTTGGATCAGACGCTCAGCGTCCACAGAGAGCCTGATGGTCCAATCGGACCTTGGGTCATCACCTGAGGTGTTTCTACCTGCAGCTTTTCCAGCCATTTCATTCAGACGTATTTCCTGAGGAGATCCGGAGATTAATTTAAGTTTCCAACAAAAGCAGGGAGATCTGTAAAATGCCCAGGAAGGACCAGTCATGTTATTGGACCTGGAGCAATGGTCAGTACCGCTACCTAAAAAGTTAGCAGTGCTGACAGTGAAGCACTAATCATACACATTAGTTCCACTAATGCTAAAGCACTAAATCAACATTTAGCAGAAGCTAATGTTAAAGCGCTAATTTCAGCCACCATGTGTCAATGATAGCATGTGCTATAACAGGCTAAGCTAATCATGAAACAGAGAGCATGATGGTCCAGTGTGACGTTTCTACCTGCTGTGGTTCCTCTGACTCCGCCCACTGAGGGTTTATGACCACTGCTACCCATCCTGAATGAAAACTAACATCTGGTGAGACAGAGACTTTCATCACTGGAGACGTTCACGTTCTCTTTGACAAACCGATTGAATCTCGTCGATTAGAACCACGGACCCGTTCAGGACCTGACCTTTGACCCCCGCCTGCAGGATTTCATTCCTGATCCTACCAGCCGCGGCACGCCGACCCGTCACCCACCTGGCGGTCTGATCTCAGATCTATATGTTTCCCTGCAGTCAGCACAGCCGTCAGAGCGTTGATTGATGCCAACCTTCAGGGCGGCAGGTGCACCGGCATCGCCCCCCGCTGAAACGGCAGGAATCCCTGCAGGGAGACGTTTCCATGGTGACAGTAATCCATCACCGCAGCGACAGAATCGCTGATTGTTCGACTTTATGGCCTTTAGTGGAAGTTTAATCAGGACCAAAGTTCAGCTTCTCCCCCGTCCTAAATGTTGGTGGGAGTTCGGCTCTGCAGACCTTCATGACCCTTTGGACCGTCGGGTTCTGCTTGTTTTAAATTATAACAGGTTCTGGTTCATCGGGGTTCTCCAGTCGGCCCCTCCCACTGCAGCTACTGTTACTACTCAGACAACTGGAGAGGCTGAGAAAACACCGGCGGAAACTCTGTGATTAAGAGAAAAACACTTCTGAGGAGCCGGAGGGCGATGAAGAGCAACGGGGCCCCAAATCAACATTCTTCTGCGGATAAGCCGTCTAAATTGCTCCTTCAGGGCCCTGACTTGTTTTTATGCTAAATGTGACACTTTATAGATTTAATCCTGCAATACTTTCCCTAAAACCGTCTCAGTGCCGCCGTCTTTGGGTTGAATGGTGGTACTGTAGTTTTCCTATTGGCTGCAACGGTCCAGCTGTCATTCAGCCCCGGTTCTGGACTAAAACCGTCTCACTCAGACACGCCCCCTGGTGGTGAGTCACTGTGACTAACGTTGATCGATTCATGTCTCAGTTTTGCTCATGTGATTCATCAGCGATGTGAACGTGGACCGGGACGGTTCCTCCGCTCGCCTGCAGGCTGAGGAAGAGGAGGAGCTGACAGCAGACCTTCAGGTCCAATGAAAGTCGAAGCTTTGGGTTTTCGCTGCAACAGAACCGAACCGGCTTCCTTCGGACCTTTGGACTCAAATCGGTTCTTCTTCCTTTTCTCAGTCCGTCGCGTTCTGCTGGATTTCTGCTCCATTTTTGTCTCCAACCTTGTTTGTCTTCATTGAGGTTTCTGAGGTATTTCCATCATATAAGTCTGGCCTTTGACTAGGCCATAGCACCACCTTGGTTCTTCAGATGAAGCCGTTTGGATCAAGTCTTGGTGCTGCACCCTGGACCTGCCTGAAGTAGAACCGCAGATCCGAACCAAGCTGCCGCTTCATCAGAGTGAAAGAGAGAATCCTGCAGTAACGCCGCCCTCAGCTGGCCGTCGGCAGGTACTGCATGTTGGAGGCAAGGGCAGTTTGAAGCTGCAGAGCCTCGAAACAGGGCAAAACTTTTTAAGAGATGTTAAAATAGATGTTTTGAAAAAGTTTTTTATTAGAGAATTTGGTTTTAATAATTTCTAAAAACCCAATTTAGTTGTTTTTATATTGCTTCATTATAGAGCTGCTCGGATATTATTCATAGTAATAATTAAGTTTTTTAAAATCATAAATAATCAGCTGTTTTTATTTAGAAGAATGCCAGAGAAAATAGCTTCAGATTTGTGATTTAAGCCCAGCTGTTCTCCGCCTCCGGACCTCAGATTTACAGGAAAATACAGAACTGAGGCTGAAATCACTTCATCTGGTCAAATGTATAAAAAACAAACCATTCAGATCCAGAACCTGATGGAATATCAAAGAACCTTCTCAGATTTTCTGAGTATTTTAAGGAAATCCGGGTTTTCTTCGCGGATCTGACGGCTGACTTCCTTTAACTGTCTTTACAAGAACCGACCGCTAGAGGGCGACACCGCTAACAACTGAAGGGTCTGAAGTTTGTTTCACATCAGTGAGTCATGACCTCATAAATCAGGCTCATAAAAAGTCTCTACAGGTTTAGGTCCATTCCTGCAGACTTTATAAAAATGTGTGAATCATTTAATACAAAAAGCTCCAGAAATAGATTCATTTCCTCCAGTCTGTCTCCCCTGTGACATTATAGCAAAGCGTTATTTTCCATTTCAGTACAGAAGCGGCAAAATACTGATTTGAAGAAATGAAAACTATGACAAATACAAAATAAAAGCATGAGGAAAACTCCCATGTTCAGCCTAATACCACCTGTAAAGCTTCAGGAAGCAGAGTTCAGGTCTGCTAATCAAAAATAATATTTAAATTAAAAACCACAAAGCATTTGTGCTCACGGCACCAAAATGGCCGACAGCGGTTCTGGGTCCTCCAGAGGAAAACATCCCAGGAGCAGATTCAGCCCAACGTCAGAGGAACGACCAGGAATGACCCCATCTCAGGCTCTGCAGGCCTCAGGTAAAGGTTAAAGGTCATGCCCATGGACCAGTGTGAATGAAAGCCTCTTCTCTCCAGAAACAAGATGGTCTGTTTAATCAGAGTGTATATATTTTGAAGGCCGGCTTTTCTCAACCTCTGGAAGATTCCCATGAAAGGAAGAAAATTTTCTTCAGATCAATCAGGACTAAAATCTGGACGTTGAGTCCCAGAAAGTGGAGAACCTGCAGGGAAACTCTGGGAAGGAAGCCTTCAGGTCCAAGTAGAGATGGTGAAGATCAAGCTCTTATATTAAATCAGGAGTCTGTACTTCCAGTCCTGCAACGTTTAGGCTGTTTCACACCAAATAGTTTGGTGGATTCAGTTTGATTACAGTTCGCTTCCTCTCTGCTCTGAGTCAAACCAACCTGTTCCCCTCCTGGCCTGTGGGGGCGCTGCACCAAGAACCACTGAAGGAAACGACACAAAAACCTCTGAAGACACTGAGAGCAACTTCCTGTTTCACCAGATGGAAACAAGATGGAGGCGTCAGATTTTTCTCTTTAGTCTTTGGCTGAAGACCAGGAGCCATTTCTGCTGCTAGCGCTAGGCTAGCATGTTAGCTTTGCTTGTATTTACCCAGAATGCCCTGCACTGTAGTCCACTTCCTGCCTTTGGAGTGGTCTCTGGACCGCTTGGCGTTCACATTCAAGCCGAACCAGAGTTCACTTCAACTGAACCCAGACCGAGGTCTGGAGGACCAGAGGTCAGAGGTCCATTAGGATACACACCTCACCAACCTAACCGGACTTTGACTAGACAAATGGACTGCAGTTGGATTAAAGTGGACTGAACAGGACTGCTGGGTGGCGCTCCAACAGGTTAATGATCGGAGTGACTCCAGGAAGTCTCTCTGCTCCGCCTCCTGAACACTTCGGTCCGTTTTACTGTAGAACCCGTCCAGAACCCTCAGCTCTTGTAATCAAACCATTTAATTTGATTTAAAGTCATTTATCATATTTGTTTGCTCGTTAACATTTATTACAGATATGTGAATGAAATGTAGAGTTTTGATCAGTTCTTTTCATCTTGCGTTGGAACCCAGGTTGGTTTTTGGTTTTAGTTTGTCTGTGGGTTCATTTTAAAAAAATCTTTTTTGTTATTTGTTTTTGGGTCAGTCTTTCTCAGATGTTTAGTTACTTGTTTAGGTTTGACTGTTCTCTGGTTCCTCTGTTTTTCCACCACCGTCGATTCGCTGCTAGTTTACCTGAACTTTGTGTAACTTTTCCTTTTTGTTACTTTTTTAGGAGTTTATCTTTTCTCTGGTCACCTGGTTTTGGATCTCACTTTTTAAAACCCACCATGACAGTTTGTTTATTGTTTACTCCTCATTTTGTTCTTTTTGATCTCAGTTTTTACACCTGGATCCGTTGTGTCCTGTTCTAACCGGACCTTTACCTGGTGCCTTCATGTTTGGCTCATCGAGGTTCATTAGTTCATTACCTCCTGCTGTGAAGCACGGCAGTGGAGGGTTGATGATATGGGCTTGTTTTACAGCCATTGAATAGACCTTCTGTCTTTAGAGCTGAAGCTTGGCCCAAACATTGGTCTAGTCAAAGTCCAGACCTCAGCCTGACTGAAAAGCGATTTCAGGTTGGGTTCATCTCTTTTTCAGGATCACTTTCTGTTATTCTAGATCTGAACTGATGTTGGAACATTGATCCAAACCCAAACCAGCCGGTTCTGGACTTCAGCAGAACCAACAGAACCAGAGGAGCCACAGAGATGTTGATCAGTAGAGTTTTATTGGAGAGAACAGCGGCTGTTTAACGTCTCACGAGTATTCCTGGGATTCGGTGATGACCTCTCCGTTCTCTGACGTCTCCTTGGTGACGATCATCACCTTCCTGGTCGTCGTCGTCTTTGTAGACGAGGAGGAAGAGGAGCTGAGGAAGAGGAGGAAGAGTTAGACTAACCTGGACTGTCTGCTGTTGGAAGAGTTCACTGCAAAAAGTCCTACCAAGTATTTTTCTAGTTTCTAATGCAAATGTCTTAGTAAACTCAAAATAAGAAAACTAACTTACAAGTAACTTTTCAGCAAGATACAGGAGTAAATAATTCCTTAATAGTGATGAAAAAGGTTTAGATCCATTGTCGGATTATTTCACTTATAACATGGAAAAATGTCTTGTTACAAGTGAAATAATCAGCCAATGGATCTAAAAATTTAAGAATTTACTCCTGTATTTTGCTGAAAAGCTACTTGTAAATTAGTTTTGTCTTATTTCATGAGTACAAAGATATTTGCACAAGAAACTGGACCAAAAACACTTGGTAAGATTTCTGCAGTTGGTGTCTCACCTGCCGCCTCCCTCTCCGTCCAGCAGGCGGCGGTATTCTGCGATCTCCATCTCCAGTCGGGTCTTCATGTCCAGCAGCATCTGGTACTCCTGACCCTGCCGCTCCAGGTCGGTCTTCAGCTGCATCAGCTGCTCCTCCAGGCGCGTCACCTGCATCTGGTAGCCGCCCAGCATGCTGCTGTACCTGCTCTGCGTTTCCGCCAGCGTTGCCTCCAGAGATGCTTTCTGCAGGAGTGAGAGCAACGTTAGAGGAAGCACGGCAGCAGAAGAAGAGTTGAGGAGCTTTCAGAGACTCACCATGCTGAGTTGCGACTGGAGCTCGATCTCCAGATTTTGCAGCGTCCGTTTGACGTCTGAGATCTCAGAGCGAGACGTTTGGAGCGTTTCTGTGCTGACGGCGGTTTCTTTCTGAAGCTCCTCAGACTGAAAAACAGAAAACAAACAGAAAAATCAGCATCTATGCAGACGACACTCTGCTGCCATCACTAATGTTCTTCTCTCTGGTATGGAAAAAATGTTTTTTGTTCATTTTAGGAGTTTAAACTTCAAGCATTTAAACGCAGTTCCATTTGCCGCCTCTAGATGGTGGCATTAACGTCCCAAAAGTATAGAAGGCCAAAGGTGTCACAACCTAATACATTAATTAAATGCATCTATTTTTTAAGATGTCTTAAAATGGGTTAAGCGTAGTAAAGATTTTGTATTTAAATATTATACATTTTAAAAAGTAATAATATGATTCCATTGTGAGCCAAGCCTGTGGGCGGGGCTAAAACTCAGGCCAAGTTAATTGGTGTGAAGTGAACAGCCTGATTATTATTCAATATAATTAGACATTTATTATATTCATTAATTTCATTTAGTTATTTTATTATTTATATCATTATCATATTATTATTGAAATCAGTAATATGATTATTTAATAATTATATTACATAATTATACAATTAATATAATTATATAATGGCAGTAAAGAAATAATTATAATGATATAATAAATATGAATAACATAATTATTATGTGATTAATCAATTAAATTAATTACTAATATAATTATTATATTTTATTATTATTACATTTATGATAATTTTATTAATTATTCAATGTATTGGTTAAATAATACAATGTGTTATTATTTCCTTAATTTCACTCTTGATAACTTCAGATATTTATGTATTTTATCTAAGTTCTGATTGTTATAAAGAATTGGACTTTCGTATTGTTCACTGTGGCCCTTATGGATCTCCGTAGAGGACCTGTTTCCTGGACTTCCTGTGTTTTTAGCAGAACCGATGCTCCAGCCTCACCTTGGCCTGGAACCAGTTGTCCAGGTCTTTGCGGTTCTTGCTGGCGACGCCCTCGTAGTGTTCTCTGATTTCGGCCATCATGGCGGTCAGATCCGGCTGCTGCGCGGCTTCCACCTCCACGTTGACCTGCCCGCCCACCTGTGACCTCATGCTCAGCAGATCCTGCAGGAATGACATGATTTAGCCTGAAGCTTCGCTCCGCCTCGCAGCCGGACCGTTGGCTCGGCTCGGCTCACCTCCTCGTGGTTCTTCTTCAGGTAGATCAGCTCCTCCCTCAGAGACTCGATCTGCATCTCCAGGTCGGACCTGGCCAGCGTCAGCTCGTCCAGGAGCCTCTTCAGCCCAGCGATGTCGGCCTCCACCGACTGCCGCATGGCCAGCTCGTTCTCATACCTGCAGCAGAAACAGAGTTAGGAGCAAATCAGAGGTGAATAACCGTCAGGCTGCTGTTTGTTGACTCACTTAATCCTGAAGTCATCGGTGGCCAGCTTGGCGTTGTCGATGGAAAGGTGCAGAGAGCCGTTCACCCGGGTGGCATCGATGATCTGAGAGGAGGACAGACGTGATTTAAAACATCTTTTCTGAGTCTGATTACTGGTGGAAACATGGAAATGAGTCCGATGATGCAGGTTAAGGTGAGGAGCGAAGCCTCGCGGGTTCTGGTGGTTCTGGGTGTGGTCGCTCCAGTTTCCTCCTGCAGCGGGCGGGGCCCAGCCAGGCAGGATTTCAGGCTTTGTCTTCTTACAATGGAGCATCATCAGTTTCTCTGCCCTGACCTAAAACCAGAACCAGAACCTGGACTCACCTGGTTCTGCAGGTCGCTGATGATGGTGTAGAACCTGGAGTAGTCCTGGCTCTCAGGTTGGGCCTTCTTGTCCAGGAACTCCCGGATCTTCTTCTCCAGCTCGGCGTTGGCCGCCTCCAGGCTGCGGACCTTCTCCAGGTAGGAGGCCAGCCGGTCGTTCAGGTTCTGCATGGCCGCCTTCTTGTTGTCGGAGATGTCCAGGGCGTCGGACAGTTTGAAGCCCCCGCCTGCAGCGAAGCCCGCACCTCCACCGGAGGCGAAGCCTGCGCCGCCTCCACCTGCAGCGAAACCTGCACCTCCACCAGAGGAGAAGCTTCTGGACGCGGTGCTGCTGGAGATCCGGACCCCGGAGCCGCCGGCGCCTCCGTAGACGCTGCCGCTCCTCATGGAGCCCAGGCGGCCCCCGCTGGAGTAGGAGGAGGATCGGGTGGAGAAGAAGGAGGCCATGCTGGAGGAGTTCTGCTGCTCTGGGTGGAGGAGAGGAGAATGCAGCGGCGGTCGGGCCGAGCCGCCTTTATGCTGCTGCAGTGGGTGGGGAGGGGTTCTGGTCACACCCCCACCCACTGCAGCCGCAGGACGGTGACAAACGGCAGCAGGAATGTCAGGCACTTTATTCTGTTGCTCCATGAAATCAGCTGCAGGGAATGAGGGACGTCTTCCAGAACCAGAACCGGTTCTTATCAGACCCGGATCCCCCCATCCTGATCCAGTGTCATGTCCCGACCCGCCTGCTCTGCTGCTTTGGGCCCTGCAGGTCTGCACACATCCTCCTACCCACCTCTGTTCTCTTATTGTGCAACCAGACAATGAAACTCTGTTTGTTCGCTCTGATGAAACTGAGCCTCTGGAACCGCCGCAGATTAGAACCAGAACCAGAACCTGAACCTGAACCAGAACCTGAAGCTGAACTCTCCAGAGAGGCAGAAGGCTTGATGGTCCGTCTGGAGTTGCCTCCATATTTCCTGATCAGAAAGGTTCCTTTGTCCCTGAGTAAAATCGCCTCATTTCCATGTGAGTCACATGTTTCCCAGTCAAATATTTGGCTCCTTTCTTTGAAATGCAAATATTTGCAGGTTTCATCTCATCCTCAACTGTCATCAGAGGAATCAGTTGTGAAAAATTTCCTCTGGCTGTGAAACAGTAAAGTTCCATGTCATCACCATGCCCCCTCCACCGCCATGCTTTTCAACTCAGATTCTCACCAGTCTGGGTCACAGAAATCACGAGTAAACTTTAAATTCTCTCCTGAGCAGAACAAAAATACATTTCAAGAGTTTTTCTGGTTTATTAAACTCCTGGGAAACAGAAAACAGAAACTTGCAACTAAACCCTAATTTATTCAGACTCTGGCAGATTTCTGCCTCCGGTGGTGGGACCCGGCACAATAACACATAAATAAAATTGGTTGATTTTTGCAGGTTAGCTGACCACTGTGATGCTGACCCAGAAGAAAATACTAATTTTCGGCCTGCTGTTGGTTTTGGTGTTGATGCAGAGAATGCTAACATGCTAAATGTGATTTGGTGTTTTTGCTTCAGTTCCAGGATGGAGACGGACTGAGATGATGAACAGGAAGAACCAGGTTTGTTTATTCTGCAGGCGTCTGTGTTGCTGTGTAAATATTTTGGCTTAAATCTGATGATGACAGAAACTCCTGCATGTGTCGGGTACTGATGCAGAAGCTAACTTAACATATCTGATGTGTAGAAACAGACGGCCGGATCATCCCGTCTTTGTTTTCAGGACACAAAAGTCTCTCCTGAGGGACAGGAAACCAGTTTTTACGGAGTCCTGTCGACCAGAGCAGGTCTGGTGAACTGCTGCCAATCTGAACAAGGTACTGTCATTTTAACCCAACCCAGCCTATGTACAATTTGGAGGTGAACGTCCTCCTCCTGTCTTTGGCAGGAAGTACAAACTAAGTTAAACACAGCAGGAGGTCTGTTCATGGAATGGTGTCTCCTGTTGGTGGCGCCGCCACCCAGGGCAGCCAGGTGGATGTTTCTTATTGGCTGTATGTAAACTTCTGGCTTCTTTGCTTTGGAGTCGAGGCTTTGGCACCGACATGAGGTCAGTCCTGGTTTAGGAACAGATGCTGCCACCATGATGAATAAAGCCCATCTGAAGTTGGGATGTTTTCTGCTGCTAACCTTGACAGACGGAGCAGATCAGCAGGTCCCTCTGCAGGTCTCTCTGCAGGTCTCTCTGCAGGTCCCTCTGCAGGTCCCTCTGCAGGTCTCTCTGCAGGTCTCTCTGCAGGTCTCTCTGCAGGTCCCTCTGCAGGTCCCTCTGCAGGTCTCTCTGCAGGTCTCTCTGCAGGTCTCTCTGCAGGTCCCTCTGCAGGTCTCTCTGCAGGTCCCTCTGCAGGTCCCTCGGAGTCACTCAGCCTTGAATTTCGCCTCATTTGGCCTCTTTGTGTGTCGCTCTGTTGCCTCAGGCAGTGAAAACTCAAACTGCCTAAACAAAGGATCCTGCCACACCCCTGCTGACCTCATTAAACTGGTTCCCAGCTCCTTCCAGTAGCTAAAGGGTTTCTTCCATCTCTAGAGTTTAGGAAATTTTCCTCCAGCCAAACGTCTTCAACCCAATCAACATTCCCGGACCGCGGCTCAGAATCGGGTCTGTTAGAATCTGTGGTGCAGCAACATCTGCTTTAGAGCAAAAGACTAATAACAGAAGAACCTGAGAGTCACCTGGGTGGGTCAGTGTTAGTTAAACCTTAGAACTGGGCTGTGAGCAGCAGGTTCTGGATCAACTGTCTGATGGATTTGATCCGTGAGACTAAAGATAAACACACATATGAGTTTCTCTAGATCTTTCTGGGACTTTAGTCCTTTAAGCCTGGAAATGTTCTTCAGGTGATAGAATGACGACTTTGTTACTGTCTTTATGTGGCTCTGGAGGTTCAGGTCAGAGGTCATCACAACACAGATTTTGGGCCTAAACACTATGTTCTATCTGCAATAACTGAAGCTGTGCATCGACTCTAGAAACTCACTTTTGTTTTGGGCCAAATCAAGAACCTGAAGCTCTTAAAGGGCCAGAATCTGTTGCTAAAACCTGTTAATGAACTGTTAAAATATAAATTCTTAAGATTAAATAATGTTGAACATTTCTTTGCAATAAAAATCAAAGTGTTTGTGGTACTAATTTAGAAATATTTGCACTCATGTATGACTGTATATGCGACTTTTATTACTCGTTATTACGGATTATAAACTTGACATTATGTTATGCTGAGGCAGCTCTTTTACAGAAGTAAAAATAAAAAACACGTCCAACTGCAAGACGGAGTAAAAAGTCTTTAAAAAGTACCAAAAATCTGCGATAAACTTACAATTATGCTTTAGTGCAAAAAAGTGCAGCGATTTGATGTGATGTGTGAATTTCCACAATAATCTGCAGAAAAGTGGAGGGACTATAAACAGATAAAAAACTACTTTTTTAAAATCAGTTTTTTATTTGATTTGATTGATAAAATAATATTTAATCACACTTGATGGTTCTGTTATGTGTCTCTTTAGAGTCTAGAGGTTAAAGGTTATGGTGGATCGGATTTGGCCTCAGGGCCTTGAGTTTGACATGCGCTCTAGATCAGTGGTCTCCAACCCCCGGGCCGCGGACCGGTACCGGTCCGAGGTACTAGAAAGGTTGAGACCACTGCTCTAGATCATTTCTGTTGAGGAGCAAAAACAATAAGTTCAGTTTTGTTTCTGTGCAGCTGGAGGAAGTTTTTTCACCCTCTGCATTGAGAGACATCTGCAGGTTTCAGGACACCGTTCTGGACTGAATGATGGACCAGTTCACTTCCTCCACTGGTGCAAAGAAATATTCAGGAACTTACTGTCTTCATGTGAAGCAATTCTTCAGAGTTCTGACCCAGTCCATAAGTCCAGCAGTCCAGGTTCACTCAGCTCTGGAGGTTCTGGTACCTCAACCGGTTCCTGTTTGGATGTTTGACGGCTGGCTGGGTGAAGACCGCATGTCTCCAGGTGTAACGACTGTCCTATCAATTAAATCGACGTTATTTTCATTTGACACACCAGAGTTTAGAACAATGGACCAAAGGAAACACCCAGAGGAACCAGAATGGAAAATTCTGCAGCCGGTTCATGGTTCTGATATCTAAGAACAGATCAAGTTTCTCACCTCTGGTCCAATAATGCAGGAGGATTTACTTATTTTACTCATTTATTTGGAAATCTGTTGGTCATTTTGCTGCTTCATCTTTAGCAGTTTTAGTTTTATTGATGACTCTCAGGTTGAAAACGGGTCGTCTGAGTCAGAACCAACACCTGCATTAATTCACATCCAGGGAGGAAGGTGGAGTACCTGGAGAGAAGCCACACATGCACAGGGAGAAATCCTGCCAGCTCAGACCTTCTTGTTTCAAGGTAGCAGTGCTGCTAATGTCGGCCTAGAAATACATGGAACTGCATGACAATATGAGAGGAAATTGATCATTTTCACAACTATTTATCACCACAAGCCTGGAAAACTTTCACCTGAGAACAGAAACAAACAGTTTCAGTGAACAGGTAGAAAACGGCTGGTAATTTTGGGTTTTTATGAACTTTAGCTTCTCAGCTCTGCTGCCAGTTTCAGCCGAGTTTGATGAACTCTTGGTTCATCCAAGATAAAGTGATTGTTCTAAAAACAAGACGCTTTTCCATCCAATAGAGTTCCTGTTCTTGTGTTGTTGGGTTTGGATGAAAACTGCAGGCCTCGACCTTTAGACGTGTCTCTGAGTCAAATAATGAGATCATCTGCAGAACTTGGCTGCAGCGAGGAGGTGATTCAACAGAGTTGCAGTTCGGCGGCCCTGGAGGACCCGGACCCGGACCCAGACCCGGACCCGGACCCGGACCCGGACCCAGACCCGGACCTGGATCCTGCCCCGCTTTAAACTAACATGTTGCCTGAACTTGTTACTGTGGCTCAATTTTCTTTACTGGATCAACATCCCAGTTCAGTCTAAAGTGAAGAACTTTGGGCTGGACCAGAACCAAAAAGGGAAAATGGCTGCTCTGACTGAAGATGTCCTTCATGGACCAGCAGAAGAAGATCTGGAGAGACGGTGGAGACAGGAGGTCCATATCTGAGGGACAGGAGTTGGACCCAGTTGTCCTGAATGGATCCTGATGGGAATTCTGGGAGATTCTCTTACTTCCTATTCAGAACTTATCTGGTAGATCAAAATGGATCTTCGATCTCCTCCTGACACCTGGGAGTCAAACAGACTCATTTTAGATCTAATTAAATCTTATAGAAAATGATTTTTAGTTGAATCATCCCTAATAAACGAAGTTTGACTGAAAGTCGTTCTGGACATTCTGGACATGTTCTGGACGTTCTGGACATGTTCTGGACATGTTCTGGACGTTCTGGACATGTTCTGGACCCAGCAGGGTGACTGTTGCTGCACCGTCACCCTGCTGGTTTCCTGCTGCTTGACGTTTTCATTTTCAGCTGAGTTAAAGCTGAACTTCAGGTTTTCACCAGGTGGAGTCAGGATTGCTCTGCTTCCTGGACTGACTTCAGATCCGACTGAAGCCGGTCCGTTTTACGAGCTGCTGGGGCGCGGCCTTCGTTAAAGCGAAGACATGTCAGAGCGACTGCGGTTTCCTGTGACTGAGAGCCGCCTTACCGACCGCGGCCGCTCTGCTTCAGGACTTCTGCCTGTTTGGAGAACAAACCACAGGATGGCAGACAGAACCGGCCCGGCTCGGCGTCGCTGGGCGGACTGACACTTCACAAATTCACTCCTTGCTGTGAATAAATGCTGATCTTCCATCTTTAAACTGGAGTTCTGGGTCCGGTTCTGACCCAACATCCAGCAGGTCAGAAACCCAGCAGCTCCATCTTAAACTCCACATGCCTCAGTTATGAAGTTAAAGGTCAAAGGTCAGGCTGATTAGAAAAACACCAAACAGAGAGGGATGTTTTCTGGCCGAAGGACCTGGATCCAAACTGGGTCACCAGCAGAACCATGAACCCAAACAGCAGCAGATGTGCCACAGAGCGGCTGAAAAAGAACAGAACCAAGGTGCTGAAAGGGTCTAGTAAAAGTCCAGACCTCAGGCTGATTGCTGTAGTGGGACCTTCGGAGAGCTGAGCAGAACCTCAGTGACCCAAAGCCATGAAAGAGGTTCTAGATCAGGGGTCTGAAACTCCAGGCCTGTAGGGGCGCTGTCCTGCAGGTTTTAGATGAGCCTCAGGTACAAAACCCTGGAATGAAACGGCTTCATCGCCTCCTGGAGTGGATCGGTTCTCCAGAACCTTGATGACCTGATTATTCTGTTCAGGTGCAGCAGAGGCTCATCTAAAGGTTGCAGGACTGCAAACCTCCAGGACTGGAGTTTGAGAGCCCGGGTCTAGAGGTTCTGTTGGAGCTGATTGTGGAACCAGGTGTGTTTTCTACTGGATGTTCATTTAAATCCCATTAAGCCCTAAACTCCATATTTTAGTTATTTTAATCCTGTCAGTCTGACCCATTTGGCCTGCAGGACCAAAAATACGAAGATTTGAAAACTTCCTGTGGCCGACAGACGGGAATCGGTCAGTGTGGATCCTGCTCTGATCTTCTGGCTCATTTATCTAAAAGAGCAAAGAAAATTTCTCCCTGTGTGAAGCTGAGGCAGAAACGCCTCATTGTTCCTCATTTAATCGCTGTTCTTGTTTCTTTTTGACATAAAACTCACCATGATGATGAATTATCACGTGATAAAGTTGGATGTTCTGATATATTTCTGGAGTCGCCAGTCGTGATTTTTGCTCATGTTTGAAATAAAAGTTTCTCCAGTTTTTCTCAACAAGCAGGAAGAGAAACAACACAAGAACCTGAGAACAAAGACGGACAACAGACTGCAGAAACCATTAATCACAGATTTCACTGGTTTCACTTTAATCTGTAAAATCTGACACCAAGCGCTTTGGATATTAATGTTTTAGTTGCTGTTTATTTAAAAAACCAGATGATCTTTGGTGATTTTTTATTTAACTTCAGGATATTTGATCTTGTTGATCTTCATGGATGTTTGCAGGAATCTATTGTTTCTTCATTTCTGAATATTGTTGTTTTTACCTGATATTTCTGGAATATCTGTCAGTTTGGCTGAATCCTGGTAAAACAGCTTTAGACATTAATCTGTTTTTATATCTTTATATAAAACCTGTTGGTCTCTTTTTGGAAGCTGGTGATGATTTAAATTGTTGACAATAAAAAGATAAAAACTGAATTATTCTAGCTTTATTTTACTTAATATTAAAACATTTTTATCTTAGAAATTATTCAGACTGACCCAGAAACAAACAATAATTGTTTGATTTGTTACTTTTAAAACTGAAGTTGAATTTGTTTTTCTAAATTACATGTTTTATGGATTTGTTGTCAAATACAGGCAGGTTTGATCTGAAGAAACTCAGATTAATATGAGTTTTCACATTTCAGGTTTTCTAGTAATAAACACTTAGAGATCTTAAATCATTTAATACAAACACAGTTATTCCATAATTTCTGCATGTGTGATTTTATTTTAATTAAAGTTAAACATAATCAAACTCAAAGGGGAATATAGGAAAAAATGTCCCATTTTTCTTAAGGAAACTGTTTCGCTCCTTTAAAAAATATTTGATCATTAATAAAATCTCACGTTTATTTTTCTTACAATCAAAATGATCCTGATTCTTCACCTGGTGGTGATCAGAGGAATTACAAACACAACAAGCTGGATTTTTTTAATCTGATTTTATTTTAAAGCAGATTTTAGTTGTTGTTTCCATTTCTGCAGCAGGGGGCGCTGTCTCCGGCTCCCTAGGCATCCTGTGTGGAGGTGCTCACCACCTTTCCGTCCACCAACACCTCCTCTACAACGACGTACCTGGTGGTGGTGGTGGTGGTGGAGGAGGAGCCGGAGGTGGAGGCCGAGGTGGAGGCCGAGGTGGAGGAGGCCTTGGAGGACGAGATGCTGTAAATGAAACAAAAAAAACAAAAAAAAACTGGTTTTATTGATGCAAACATTAAGCACAGAGAATTATATTTAATGTTGAAATAAATTTTTAAATTAATATTAGATAAATTTGGGGTTTTCAAATATTCAATCCAAAAACTTCAAAACAAAATGTTGAGAAATTTATATTTCGAATTATGAAAAAAAAAAAAAAACTGAAAGGAGGTAAATATTTTTTTGACATTTAGAGAAAAAAATGAACATTTAAAATAAACAATAATATATATTATTGGAGATTCTTGACTGGGTTTGCTGGACTATTTTCATATAATTTAGAAAAAAAATTCAAATTTTTTTCTAAATGTTTGTATTGCCAGGCTTCTTATTTCACTCAAGTTTCATGTGAGAAATGTAATGATTTTTACTTAAACACAACAAAAATAAAACAACAAAAGATATAAATTTATCAAAAGTTTTTACTAAGAATTTTGAGACATTCTTCAAAACAATGTAGAAATGTATGGTTTAATGTAGGAAGAGGGTTCAGATTGTGTTTGAGGAGAAAATACTGGTTCTAATAGTGATTCCAGTCCAGTCCAGTTCAGATGACATGCTGGTGTCTCTGTGTTCTTCAGGTCGTTTATGAAGTAAATGTCAGTTTATTTTGTGAGGTTTCCTCCTGATCCTCCAGAATCTTTTGGAAAGAATCTGCATTTATCTGGTTTTCAGAACTGATCAGATTTTACTGATATTTTCCTGACACTTATTGGAGGATCGTTCTCCAGGTGAACATGTCTCACCTGCCGCCTCCCTCTCCGTCCAGCAGGCGGCGGTATTCTGCGATCTCCATCTCCAGTCGGGTCTTCATGTCCAGCAGCACCTGGTACTCCTGTCGCTGCCGCTCCAGGTCGGCCCTCAGCTGAACCAGCTGCTCCTCCAGAGACGACACCTGGTTCTGGAAGCCCGCCAGTCGCATGGCGTAGCCGTTCTGGGTTTCCGCCAGCGTGCCTTCCAGACCGGCTTTCTGTTGGGGACAGGAGGGAGACGGTTGAGTTGACGTTTGTCTTGGTTTGATCATACATGCCGGTTGCTGCACCCACCATGCTGAGTTGTGACTGCAGCTCGATCTCCAGGGCCTGCAGGGTCCGTTTGAGCTCTGTGAGCTCTGACTTGGATACCTGCATCGTTTCTGTGTTGGCAGCGACTTCTTTGTTCAGCCCTTCTGTCTGTATGGAGGAAAAACATCAGGAACAGCATAGAATCAGCCTCATGGTGGCGCTACTTGCAGAGTCAGAGAATCTCAGAAGAAGAGGAATGCATGTTGAGATGAGCACCAGACTCCTCACCTTGTTCTGGAACCAGGCCTCCAGGTCTTTGCGGTTCTTGGCGGCGACGGACTCGTAGTGCTCCCTCATTTCCTCCATGATCTTGTTCAGGTCTTGTCCTGGAGCTGCGTCCACCTCCACGTTCACCTGGCCGCTCATCTGCGTTCTGGTGGCCAGCAGCTCCTGCAGACACCATTTACAGCTGCATGAAACCGTCCAGAGTCACTCAGACTCCGCTCCATCAAAGCTCCCTCACCTCCTCATGGTTCTTCTTCAGGAAGATCAGCTCCTCCCTTAGGCCTTCAATCTGCATCTCCAGGTCAGACCTGGCCAGGGTCAGGTCGTCCAGGAGCCTCTTCAGCCCAGCGATGTCGGCCTCCACCGACTGACGCATGGACATCTCGTTCTCATACCTGGACGGATGTTAACAGAGTGTTTCTGGACCGGTTTGCAGTCAAATGAAGCAGGAACAGATGTGATGCCAGAGGTCTGGTTAGAGCAGTTTTAGCCTGAACTCGGTGGACTTACTTCATCCTGAAGTCATCAGAGGCCAGCTTGGCGTTGTCGATGGCGAGGTAGATCCCACCGTTGTCTACAGTGGCTCTCTGGATCTGAGGGACAGGAAGGTTCAGTTACACAAGGTTTTAACCCAAAATCAGATGAAGATCTTTATCTGAACTTCTTCACCTGGAGTCAGTTGGTTAGTTGCAGCATCACTCATCCTACCTTTCCCTGCAGATCTACGATGGTGGCATAGTAGGCGCTGTAGTCTCTGGCGGACGGTGAGGTCTTCTTGTCCAGGAACTCCCTGATCTTCTTCTCCAGCTCGGCGTTGGCCGCCTCCAGGCTGCGGACCTTCTCCAGGTAGGTGGCCAGACGGTCGTTCAGGTTCTGCATGGTGGCCTTCTCGTTGGCAGGGATGTTCATGCTATCACCACCGCCTGCTCCACCACCGGCGCCACCACCGAAGCTAAAACCGTAGCTGGAGGCTCCGCCACCACCGCCTGCTCCACCGAAGCTAAAACCATAGCTGGAGGCTCCGCCACCACCGGCTCCGCCGCGGCCGCTGCTGTACATGGACATGGCAGAGGAGCCGGAGGACATCCTGAGGCCGCCGCCGGACATGAAACCACCCAGGGATCTGGAGGAAAAGCTATTCATGGTGATGGATGTTCAGGAGGTGCTGGAGCATCAGCTGCAGAGGAGAGAGTGGAGACGAGAGGGAGCAGCAGGGTTTTATATTCTCCATGCCTTCCAGAGGAGGAGG
Source organism: Xiphophorus maculatus (assembly GCF_002775205.1). Classification (NCBI taxonomy): domain Eukaryota; kingdom Metazoa; phylum Chordata; class Actinopteri; order Cyprinodontiformes; family Poeciliidae; genus Xiphophorus; species Xiphophorus maculatus. The sequence continues at coordinate 885,309 of NC_036458.1, forward strand.
AGGATGGAGAGCTGGAGACAAACAGGGAGGAGACACCTGTCCTTTAGGTGTGTCTGAGGCATGCAGGAGCCAACAATTATCAGAATCAGAACATGCCAACTTTCATTTCACATGAAAGGCAAGAGCCAGTTCAGACACGGAAAACATTAACCTCAAACCAATCCAGGAATGATGAGGCGCAGCTCGAAAGAAAGGAGTGACCTGTGTGCCAGAGTGATTTAAAGATGAGCCCTCCGGTTGGGCCACTTCTGTCAGCATTAATCCTCCGTAAACGCCAGAGGAGCGGCTGGATGTTCTCCTGTCAGCTACAAACAAAAGACCAGAATGTCAGAGATTATTCTGCTCCACAGAGCCGCTCAGGTTCTGTAAGCGAAGTGGTTTGGTGTTGGTCCAGGTGGAACAGGTGCAGCTTTAAAACATCTCTGAAGATGTTAGATCTGTTGGTTCTGCTGCTTCAGTCTACGACTTCATAAAGCGCCGTTTGAAAAGTTACAGTCAAAAATTGACTAAAACAGACTAAATTGTTATTTAGACTGTCGAAGGAGAATAAAATGGGGGTTTAGTTTTCATTGTTGTGTTTTGACCCTGGGAAAAATAAATACTAAAAATGCAGATAAACATTTGTAGTGAATTTGAGCAACTCAGTATGAGGAGAAAATAAAACTTCAGTTTATCCTTCTGTCCAGGAGAGGACTGAGCGTCTAGAGCATAGGTGTCAAACTCTGGCCCGCGGGCCAAATTTGGCCCGCAGTGTAATTATATTTGGCCCAATTTCAAATTAATATTAGAGCCGGCCCGCCGGTATTACACGGTGGCAACGCTGTGACGCCGCACTCACCGCTTATACTACAAATCCCATAATGCTCTGCTGTTTTTTGGTGCGTCAATCAGGACAGAGAGAGACACGCCTCCTCCTCTGTGTCAGTAGCACTTATGGTAGCGGACATGGATGTATTAGGAAGGTGGTGATCCGTCTTTCACTCCTTGGGTGAAAGCCCCGGCGCACCCCGCAGCCCCGGGCCTCTCCCCCAAACCTCACTGCGACCTCAAACTACAGCCGTCACTGTGTTACCCTACCAAACAATGGCAAAAAGAAAGACAGAAAACAGAACTTTTCTGGACAGGTGGGAGACAGAATATCTGTTTACATATGTATGTGAGCAACTTTTCTCCTCAGTGAAGATGATGAAAACGTCTCACAGGAGACGTCTGACTGACGAACACCTTTGTTCGATAATGAAGGTTTCCTCAGCTCAAACTCTGAGCCCCGACATTGATGAACTGGCATCCAAGAAAAGATGCCAGGTATCTGGCTTGGCTGCATCAGAGTAGATCAGTGTGTCGCAAAATGAGCAATAAATAAGTTTTCTATGCACCTTTTCTTGTTACTCCAAGGCCTGAATGTTTATTCATAGTTTACTTAATGATTTATTCATAGTTGTTATGTTATTTTATTTTCAAATTTATTAGTTTGTGTACGAAGCTAATTTTGACATTTACCTCAGAAAGGAGGCTTTCAATTTTTATTTAAACTTTATTTAATATGCCATTTATATGTTTTATTATTATTATAAGCAAGTCAGTTTTGCAGGCCTGCACTTTTAAGTTATATAAGCCTTGCTTGTTCAATATTTATTGTTAAATCAAAACTTGTTTGGGTCCATATTAAAAGATTCATTTGTTCAACCTTGGCCCGCGGCTTTGTTCAATTTAAAATTTTAGCCCACTGTGGATTTGAGGTTGACACCCCTGGTCTAGACCGACACATGCAGACGGGACAGCTAATTAACTAAAAAATGAATAACCACGATGGCCCATTGGTTGATTTTAGTGACAGTCTTTGGGCTTATCCAATGAAATCCTTCAGTCCTCTTTGGCCTAATGGAGTCAGAGAGAAGAGATCTGCTGCTGGACGGCGGCTCAGAAAAGCTGCACAGCTTCTAAATCCTCCCAGAAAAATGTGTCAAACTGAGACATTTTAATTTCCACCTGTTTTCACCACTTTATTCATTCATTCAATCATAAATGTCAGAGTTTCAACCAAAATATTTAGGTTGCTAAAATATTTAGCTTAGAGTTAAATAATTAGCTCTGAGCTAAATATTTAGTTAGCAAGCTAAAATATTTAGCTCTAAGCTAAATTCTTAGCATCAAACTAAATAATTTGGAGCTAAATATGTAGTTTGCTGAGCAAATATTAAATAGCTCAGAGCTAAATATTTTAGCAAACTTTAACTAAATATTGTGTTTGAAACTGACATTTATAAATAAATGAATAACATGGTGAAAATATGAACCATTTATTGCTAATCAGGTCCAACTTTAACGATTTACCTTTATCATCTCTTTGCTCCCAGCAGCTGCAGGCTGCAGATTTAAAGCTTTATGTTAGTTTAAACTGTGAACCACTTTAACTCGGCTTCAGTCGCGGTTTAATCTGCTTTAATCTGTGTGGATTAAATGAGATCCATACAGAGAAAACACAGAGTTCAGTTTAAATCCTCTAATCCAGAATAATCCATGAAACATCAGCCACATCCAGAACGCCTTCCTGGTTGTGGGCGTCACTCTGGCTTCCTGTTCCAGTCCACAGGTGAGAGAAACAGCAACAAACTGGAAGGTCATAAGGTCATCTCCAAACCATCTGGAGTCCATCATTCTGCTGTCAGCATGGTGGTGGAGGGGTGATGATGTGGGCTGTAGAAGCTGCTGCATCACTCTTCCATGAAGTTGAATGACAGATCGTTTTTCTGTCTGAATGCTTTCCAGGCTGTAATTTAAAATGTTCTTCCTTCAGGATAAATGTAATCGTCAGTAATTAGTCGAATCATCCAAACAGCCTGTAGAAGAAGATTTCACTGCTCAGTGGAGTTTAATGGACATGGATCTGTTAATGATCCAATAATCAGGTAATGATCCACAGCTCCTCCAGTTTCAGGCCTAAAATGTTAAAACCTGCCAGATTTAATGAAGTTTGGCAGCAGTCTGAGGTTTCTGCCAGAACTCGTTCCCACACAGATCAAACCAGCCGCCGCTCTCCCTGCTCTTTTAATGATTTCTTCATAAATGTTTTTCAGCGGTTTGGGTGTAACTGAATATGTTCCCATCATCTGAAGTGCTGCTCCCAGCCTGCAGGGAAAACTGCTGGGAACATGGAAAACAGCCGGGTTTGGACCCGGAGTGCCGCGGTTCACCCTGAACATTCAGGAGGATCTTCAGGGAGACGAAGGCAGGATGGACACACAAGGTTTTCTGCTTCCTTTGAGGTTTTTAATCAAATTTAGAGATAAAACATGAAGTAGTTCCACATGTCAGTAAACTGAAAACAGCTGCTTAGGTCAACATTTAGAGGGATTGTTTCCAGACTGGGAGAAGCATTGATATAAGCTGTTCACCTCCTGATGGAGCAGATGGTGTAGTTCTGGTCCAGTAGAGTCTACCGGACCAGAACTACAACTAAATGGAGGCATCAGATTTTAGTGGTTGGAGGATTTCTATTTAGTCTTTGGCTAAAGACCACGAGCCATTTCTCCTGCTAGCACAAGGCTAGCACGTTAGCTTAGGTTGTATTTACCCAGAATGCCCTGCGCTGTAGCCCACTTCCTGCTTTTGGAGCGGTCTCCGGTCCGCTTGGCGGATTTGTTGGGTTTGGATGAAAACAGACCTCAGCTGGACTCCAATCTGGTGAATTGTTTCCTTTAAATTAAAATCCCCATAAAACCTTTATCATTATGAAAAAGAACAAGGTTTAAACATCCGCAGCTTGGTGAGGATATAAATCACATCTGTGACATCACACAGGAAGAACTTTTCAGTTTGGCTAATATTAGTCTGAAAAAATTCAGATTTTATTTGTTGTTTTCTCATTGACCGAGAAGGCCAAAAAACACAAAATAAAAAGTTCTCCTGGCTCCAAGTCGAGGGTTTCTGCAGAAACATCTGGATATTCTGCTTCAGAGTCGGGTCTTCTGTCTGCATATCAGGGCGGGCCCAAGGCATAAGCAAACTAAGCAGCCGCTTAGGGCTCCAAGGCCGCTAAGAGGCCCCCTCAGTGGAGCTGATTTTATTTGTTTGTTTTTGTTAGTAATTATTTCTGTCGTTATAATATCAAAAACACACAATTTCACTATGAACTGATTTGTTTTTACAGTAATAAATATTGGATAATGTATGTAGAAATTATTATTTTATGGATAAAAAGAAACAAAATGCTCTTGGGCCCCTGGTGACCGCGGTAGGTACTGCATGCTTCCCCGGTAACATGAGCTGCCGAGCAGAGCTTGAATACAAACGGAGAACTTTGTACTGAGCTTCATTCATTTTAGTAACTGTATTTATGCCTGATCCAGACATTTTGGCTAACCAGAACCAGAACTTGACTCACACCACACTTCTAAACTTCACTAATAGAACTGCAAAAAAAGTGACGGCCAGGAGAAAAGTCCCCTTTCCACAAGTGACTGCCCTTTGTTGGTGCATATGGTGAAAACGGTCCTCCATATGCAGTATAAGCAACAACACACACACACACACACACACACACACACACACACACACACACACACACACACACACACACACACACACACACACACACACACACACGCATCACAGGAGTCATAGTTAATGTTTTGCCTTGTGGGGAAAATCATTTGTCATTGTAAAATAAATATCAGTTTAAAAATATCTGTTTTTTTCTGTTTGCTGAGCTGCAGGTCTGAGAGTACGGAAGGCCTCTGTGCCATCACCATAGTTTCTATGGAAATTATGTTTAGCCTCCATACAAGTTAAACAATAGGTTAGCTTAGCTTAGCTTAGCTATAGCTTAGCTTCCTCCATGGTTTCTTTAGCAGAGGTTGTGGGTCTGCGCTGCAGAAAGATCTGAATTAAATGGGTTTAAAAGTGTGAAGGTGTTTGTTGTTGCCGAACTCTGGTTCCTGATTGGCTGATGAGCTTGGATCCAGCAGAACCGGTTTCTGTGAAAGAGATCGGTTTTATCTTTCCTGCCTGGTTCAGAGTCCTGACAGCAGCTCATTAAACCCAAACCGTGTTCAGATCACGTTTTTCTCAAACTTTCGACTCTTTACTGATTTATTTTGCTGCTTCTTGGATCCAAGTTTCTGCAGCAGAAAATTCACCAGAAGGAAAAATCAGCTTTTTTTCTTCATGAATTTCATTTGCTTTACAAAAATCTCTGATTGGTTTCAACCTGAATAACCTGGAGGATTCAGGTGAACAGGCAGGCAGGCAAGACGGAGCATGTAGATTTACACAAAGTTCAACTTAAAAACAAGAAGATTAAAATAAGAAGTTGGCAGATTAACAGCACCAGAAAATACTTATGCAGTTATTAAAAATACTCAGATTAAAACATGATATGCAACCTGAACTCCAGACAAGTTAAGATTTTCTTTAAAGTAAACTGAAATTAAAACAAAATAAATATTTTAATATTAATTAATATTTTCTTAACAACAAAACATTGATAATTATTTTTGGGATTTGATTAAAACGTAACATTTTTATTTCCTATGTGATCATATCAGGTTTTTGATGAAGCTTTAGGGTTAGGGTATGGTGAATCGAACGCAGATTAAACTGAAATAAAGATCATAAAATCAGAGTGAAACGGAGTCAGAGCTCGCTCCTGTTTTATGATTTCTCGTTTGCATGCAGGAGTTTTACATTCTGAACAAGTCTGAACAGACGCAGCGGTGCAGCTGTGACCGGACGGGAGCCTGCAGGCGGCGGGGAGGAGCCACCTTTCCTCAGGTGGGTCGTCTTGGCAACGTTTCACTCAGCTTTTAGACAAACCAAACATGAAGCAACAGCAGCAATAAGCTGCAGAAACCAGATGACTCCAGTCTACTGACTGAATGAAATGGTTTTCATGAACATATCACGGAAACATTTAGGAGTTTTTAACTTTTTAACATTTTATTCAACATGCAGGAAACCTGATATGTTTTATTCACCACAGAAATACAAATATGCATTTCTGTTCAAATCAAAGCTGTTGAAGCTGAATGTCAGAATAAATCATCATGATTTTATCTTTTCTCTGTAACTCCTGAGGCTTCAGTCATTCAGTTCATCCTGCAGCGTTGGAGGGAAAAACAGTTTAATCTGCATTTAAACCTGGAAACAGAAACAATGAGCAGATTAAATCTGTAAGTCATGAACAAGAACACTTTTATTTTCATGTCTTGGAATAAACTTAAAATATTTATAGCCTTTGGAAAAAGTAAAAAAAAATAAACCCAAAATGTTAAACAATGTTAGACATTAAAACAAACATAAAAGATACAGTTCAAAATTCTGAACCGATTATATTTAACACCAGTTACATTATTTAGAGCTAGAATAAGTAACTCTGATATTTGTTCAGTCTGGGAGACATGCTTCACATGTTCCTCATGTGTCCAAACCTAATTTCTTATTGGCAGAAGATTATGGGAACCATTAACAGCACATTTACCTCCAACTTACTCTTGACGGTTACATTGGGACTTAGATTAGATTATAATGTCAAAATAGGAACAAAAAAAGCAGAATGGTTAAAAATAGCCCTCACCACAGCATTATATTATTTATGTTATATTAAGACACTGGAGAGGACAAAATGTTCCTGCCTATTCAGAACGGCATGCGGCAGGTTTAGAGAGCTCCTCTTACAACGACTCATCCTCAAGATCAACGATCAGATTGATGCCAGGGAACCGTTCTGAAAACCAGAGGAATAAAAGATACAGTGTGTGTTAACTTTTTATTTACTTTATTTTATTTTTATTTTACTCTATTCTCTTTTGCTTTAGCTCCTCCTGCTGGCTGGGGTGGAGGGAGTACAGGAGGATCGGGACGGGATCAGGGGGGATGTTAAAAACTCTAGTCCTTCTCTGTACAACTACTTAATGTTGTAAACTTACAGCAGGGGCCCAAAGTGGGCCCAAAGTGGGCCCAAAGTGGGTCCTGGAGGCCCGGCATCCTGCATGTTCTAGTCTCTCCCTGGTTTAACGGACCTGGATCCAATGATGTTTCGTTAGAGGTTGTTACCAGGGAGGGAACTAAAGCTTGCAGGATGCCGGGCCTCCAGGACCCACTTTGGGCCCCCTGCTTTACAGCACTGATATTGTCAACATCGGTTTCACTGTCTCTTTAACTGTTGAAGGATTTAATAAACATTGAAAATGGAAAAAAAACCCAAAACATAAAAGATTACATTTTATTTATTTTTGTGCAGGTACAAGAAAGAAAAAAATGATATTTTTGTATCTTTATTCCAGGGGAAAAAGACAATTTTGGCTCCTGAATACTTTCAACTTTGGGATTTTGGCCCTTGGTGCAAAAGGTTTGGAGGGAAGTGGTCATGCAGTTCCTTTCACAGTAAAAGCTGAACATCGGGACTGAAATAATGGAGCTAATGTGGTAGGAGTTCAACTCATCAGCTGACTGAATCCAAAGTTAACAGAATATAAGTTTAGTTACAGAACAACTCCAATATTTGTTTTTGCGACTTGAATCTCCATTTTTTTCAGAAACAACAAATCCTGAAAAGTCAGAGGAATCAGGTTTTCTGTCTGAGCAAACACAGAAGTTTGACTTTTTAGATCAGCTCTGAGGTAAAACCTGCAAATCAAACACAAAACCATCCATCCGTGTGACGGATGGATGGTTTTGTGTTTTCATCGTTTTGTAATTCGTCAGTTGGATGAAGACAGCTTCCCCTCCTCCTCCTCTTCAGGGTGCAGCTCCTGAATTCCTCAGAACTTCACGTTTCATAACTCAGCCTCATAAACTGGATTGTCACTCAGCTGTCGCTTCTTACTTTGACGAGCAAACTGATTTATAAGCTCGTTTTACTTCCTGTAAAGCAGAAAATCTGAGCTGCAGTTCAGGGAAACATGGAAATATTTTTGATGGTTTATTTAGTTTAAATGTTTTTGTTTCAGGGATCAGGAAAGGCAGCGAGGTGATGAGGAATGAGAGTCAAACTGTATGCAGACGATGCAGGTTATTATTTCACTGTTGAACATGTAAAACTGTGTTATGTCTCAACTCTGAAGGTTGCCATGTTGGGTGTGTGAGCCATTAATGGTGGGAATGCTACCTGGCACGCTACTGGCTGGCGATTAAAAGCAGCTGAACCCCCAAAAACAGAAATAATGATGACTGTAGCTGTTAGCTTCTGCTGCAGTGCTAACATCCTGTCCACTGTATGTTAAGGTTTATTTGGTATTTGAACTATTCGGTAGTTAGAAGTGTTTTTTGAGGACATCTCCTGTATTTACAGATTTCTGTATTTTATTGATGGCTGTAATCTCTGAATCATTTAATCCTGGATCCACTGAATCATGATACTTCTGCTAATACGCTAATAGTGGAGCTCATTTTCTGCCTAACATGTTTAGCGCACTTATCGTCTCTTAAATACATTTTTCATATAAATTGTAAAGTTCTAATTTGATAAACTTTCGGTTGAATAAAGTTCAACATCTGCGCTGTAGTTTTGGTTGTTGACTGTAGTTAGAAGTTTATATTCATGCTCTTATCAGGTTTACACCTGGCTTTAGCACTTTAGCATTAGCTCCTGTTAAATACCATGTTGATGTAGCGTGTTAGCAGGAATAAGATCATCGTTAGCGCTGTCGGCCTCTGATGGTAACCATGGGAACGCTGTGGAAGTAAACAGAAGAAGGAGGATTTCTCCTCCTGCACCACAAATGTCTGAAACGTTGATTTTAAAGGAAGAAGAGATTTATAACACAGCAGGGAGTCGACAGCCAGACCACCAAGGTGATCGGTTGGTTGTTTGTTTGTGAGCATAAAGTGAATCAGGTGTGCTGTCTGTGTCAGTGATCGCTCCTTCTGCTTCAGCAGAATGTTTTTTCCTTTGTGTCTGAGCTAAATGAAGGAGTGTTTGACTGCAAAGCTCTTCAGATGCTTCAACATCAGTCGCACAGAAGATTTCATTTCTCTTCATGAACATCATAAAAGCTAATTTAACAGATTTAAATGCTGTTCATATGACTCACCTCAGCTCTTAGCCTGAGCAGCAGAGAGAAGAGAAGCCAGCTGTGGGAACGGCCGAGACACGGAGGACAAGAACAAGACATGCAATGGTTTCATAGTCATGTGTTAGAACGGCCTAGTTCAAGCTTAAGCTTAAATCCAATGAAAATCAAACTTTTTGTTGATTTTCTCTGATAAAGAACAGGGACAAAGTTCAGCCTGTGGACAAAACTGATAGAGACAAAAACCTGCATCTGGACCCAGCCAGAGGTTGTTCTGGCGCAGTGGAGCCCAAAGTCGGTTCTGGAGGCCCGGCATCCTGCCTGTTCTGGTCTCTCCCTGGTTTAACGCACCTGGATCCAATGATGGATTGTTAGAGGCCTGAGAAGAACTTGGACCTGCTGTCTCCCATTCACCAGAGAGAAAATAAAACATGCTGCCGTCCCTCCAGGACCGACTCTGGACACCGCTGTTCTACAGAATAAAAATGCATGCCACACTTTTCAGATTTTTATTTTTAAAAATGTTGAATTGTTTTCTTCCAACGTCATAAAGATGTTCTACTTTCTGTTGGTTCCTGGAAACCCTCCCCTCTGTGGCTCGGAGCCGGGTCCAGCCGCAGAGGTTCTGGAAGGATGTCGTCCTTCCAGGAGATTTTCCTGTTTGACACAAAGTGAGAAACAAGCAGGCTGTTAAACTCTGCAGCAGTTAATGTAATTACTCTGGCTGATCGTCGCCATGGAGACAAATCTGCAGCAGGTCAAAGGTCAGATGAATGCAGCACTGGAATCGGTTCCTTCTGTCAGATCACAACAAAAAATTAATTATTACTAATTATTATTATTATTATTATTCCAGTCAAATCATCCTGCAAACAAACAGGATCTGAGTTCAGAGGAGAGAAATTCAACCAGGAATCAGGAGATCAAACTGAAGCCGTCTGTCAGAACCTTCAGAACCTTCAGAACCATCAGAACCAGGGCGGCTCCATGTTTGGGTGAGAACCAGATTATGTTCAGTTTCTCTGGTTCTACCTGCAGCTTGTTCCTCCTCCTCCTCTTCCTGCATCTCCCTGTTTTTACCTTATAAGGAAATGTTTACCTGCCGCTCAGTTTTCCCGTCTTCCTGTAAAATCGTCTCCAGCACCTGAAGCCTCAGGCTGTAAAGTCAGCAGCTCCGTTCTGAGCAGAGCGGAGGGAGAGCCAGTCGGGTCAGAACCTGAAGAGGCTTCAGTCGGTTTCTAACTGGACTTTAGTTCCTCAGTCCAGGTTTTGTGTCTGAACCTGGAGCCTGAAGCAGCTTTGAAGCTTCTCAGTGGTTCCTATAATCTGACTAAAACCTGATGAAGAACCAAGTCAAGTTGTTAAATATAGAGAAAATAATAAATCCAGGTTCTGGACCTTCATGTTGCTTCTGGTCAAGAATCTCATCAGATCTTCACCCTCTGAGAAGATGAGGTCAGAAATGACCCAACTCCAGTCCACTTGTCTAGTCCAAGTCCGGTTCGGTTGGTGAGGTGTGTATCCTAATCGACCTCTGACCTCTGGTCCTCAACTGGGTTCAGTTGAAGTGAACTCTGGTTCGGTTTGAATCTGAAAGCCAAGCGGACCAGAGCCTGCTCCAAAAGCAGGAAGTGGACTACAGCACAGGGCATTCTGGGTAAATACAACCAAAGCTAACATGCTAGCCTAGCGCTAGCAGCAGAAATGGCTCCTGGTCTTCAGCCAAAGACTAAAGAGAAAAATCTGACGCCTCCATCTTGTTTCCATCTGGTGAAACAGGAAGTTGCTCTCAGTGTCTTCAGAGGTTTTAATGTTGTTTCCTTCAGTGGTTCTTGGTGCAGCGCCCCCACAGGCTAGGAGGGGAACAGGTTGGTTTGGGTCAGAACCACAGCAGCTGGAGGTGGAGCAGATGGTGGAGTTCTGGTTGAACTGAATCCACCGGACCATCAGGAGAGAAACCAGCTAAAAGCAGGTGGAGAAGCAAATGATTAAGGTGTAGAATGACAGTTCCAGATCTGCCATCCTGCAGGTCTCTGGAGAGCACAAAGAAATAACCTGAAACATGATGAGACCTGAAGATCTGCTGCTGGGTGGAGATCTGCTGTTACGGTTTCCACCAGAGGAATGTTGGTTGGTTTCCTCTGAAGCTCCAGATATCTGAAGAGATTTGATCTCAGTTTAACCACAACAGGGTGAGAGAGAGAGAGAGAGAGAGAGAGAGAGATAGATAGATAGATAGATAGATAGATAGATAGATAGATAGATAGATAGATAGATAGATAGATAGATAGATAGATAGATAGATAGATAGATAGATAGATAGATAGATAGATAGATAGATAGATAGATAGATAGATAGATAGATAGATAGATAGATAGATAGATAGATAGATAGATAGATAGATAGATAGATAGATAGATAGATAGATAGATAGAACTGGAGTTTGTTTTGGTTCAGATCCAGACGAACCAGCAGGGATCATGGATTCCTCCCAGTCTGAGTAACCAGTAACCAGTATGTTTCCTCACTGGGAGCAGAATCCCAGGATTTGTTCTTCTGTTTGCTTTAAAGCTCCAGAAGGTGGCGCTGCTTTGAACTTCAGTTTGCTGGGATTTTCTGGGATTTAACTTCACGCCTGATGTTTTCCTTCCTGGTCCCGGTTCCCCCTGAAGCCTCTGAACCGGGACTGAGAGGTCAGGCCCGCCGTCGCCATGGCAACCAGCCGGTTGGTGAAACGGCATCAGGGACACGCCTCCTGTCCGGGTGGAGACGCAGGTTTCTGCACGCTCACCTGCAGGCGATGGGTTCGATGCTCCGTGTCGCTGCTTGCTCCTGATGAACGGATGAAACGGTTCTTCTCTCCGACTCGTAGTTCTGGAAACAGTTTTTCTGTTCCTGCAGACAAACAGGACTGACGACATGCTAACAGCTGGACCGGAGCCAGACAGAACCACAGGAACTGAACGAGTCTCAGTTCAACACGGTTCAGTCTCTGAAACCAACTGAGTCCCAAACTCGGTTCTGATACCTGCAGGACTCGGGTCGGATCCCAGCAGCTGGGCTGGCGGTTCACCTTTAGTTCTAGAGCAAAAACGAAGAAAAGCAGCAGAGTCATGCAGATGATCCAGGTTTATGTCATGAAGTTATGATTTGGTTCTGTTTTCATTCTGAATCCTGACCTTTAAAATCCAACATGGATTTATGGTTTATATCTCAATAAATCATTTTTATTGACTTCAAATCTTTCAGAGACAGAAAATTAAACAATCACAACTAAAGGAAACCATGTTAATGGTTAATTAGTTTAAATGTGTCTCTGCATTTCATACGTTAGCATTTAAAACTAAAAGCACAAAAAGTCTCTAAAACTAACAGCAAACTAAATCTTCAATAAACAAAATATTAATGCACCAGAAATGTTGCTGTTCAAGTTTCAGTTCACATATTTTTCTGTACTTGCAGGAATCAGGAAAACAGAAAAAAACAAACTCTGCTTTTTATCATAGAAATGTCCTGCAGTGCCTCACGTCCTCCACTTGGTGGCGCTGCTGGTTAGCTTGTTGTGAATATTGGCCCTTTGTGAATAGAGTGAAGCCTCATCTGTTTCCTGTTGAGGTTAACAGAGAGTCCAAGCATGGTGCAGAATATTTTTCTGACTCCAGATCTGGAATCCTCAGAGTTTCTCATAACAAAGTTACATAAACTGTTACAAACTGAGCTACATGAAGCAGCTCAGTTTGGAGACTTTTCTTTTCTAAATCATCAGTTTTCTTAAAATTTAAACAAAATTAATTGAAACATTTCGAAATTTTTAGATTTTTTTGGTTTATTTATTGAATTAAAAAAACATTTCTGGTAACCATAGAAACGCAGTCTACACCACCTACTCATAATAACTGAACATGTCTGCATAAACTAATGTTTTCATAAGCTGTCATAATAAAATCAGATGAAAGCGTTTTTTCATTCTGTGAAGTGAAAGAGTCTGACTGGTCGGACCCGGTTCTGGTCGGACCCGGTTCTGGTCGGACCCGGTTTCGCTGCTCCTGCTCCCAAACTGCATTAACCCTGCAGGAACAGATGATTCCAGATTCTTCAGGTCCAGACTCATCTGTGAAGGTTTTTTCAAAAGTATTTGTTCCTTGTAACTGAAAACAATCTATAATTGTAAGAAGATGAGTGAAGAACAGAGGCAGTTTGCTAGGAAGCATAGAGATTAAACTCTGGAGCAATGGAAGTCCAGATTTACCCAGAGTTCCAGAGTGATGGGCGCATCAGGTAAGAAGAGAGGCAGGTGAAGTGATTACCCATCATGCCTAGTGCTGACTGTAGCAGGCTGTGGGGCAGTGCTATGATCTGGTGTTGCTGCAGGAGGTCGGGTCAAAGTTCAAAAACAGTATGCGCTCAAAACCGAAGTCAGCTGACTACCTGACGGCACGGGCATAGTCCAAGATTCCAATGCCAGGATTCATCTGGCCTAGATTATGAAAGGTTTCACTGAACATGGATCAGCTACCAGAGAGTCCAGACCTGAACCCAACGAGAGTCTTTGTGATGAGCTGGAGAAGGCTCTGTGCAGCGGTCAGACTCTGCCGTCATCAACGCAGTGGGGAAAAAGTAACGCAACACTGGATGGTGTCAAGAAAATCCGAGCTCATCCCACTTCCCCATGCTGGAGATTTTAGTTTAACAGTAATAATAAATAAAATTATCTTTAAAATGAATCACTCAAGTGACATCAAGGCCCAACAGTAGACTTAAGTGTCAATAAAATAAATCTGGTTGTGTGTGTTGTTTTTGTCTCCAGCAAACTTTGCTTTAATTCTACTTTTTTCTATCTAATCATAAGAAATCATAGTCAGTCAGAGAGAGTCATTAAACAGGAAAAGCAGGTTTCCTGAAAAAAGAGGAAGTTTCCAGCCTGCAGATTTATAAAAAATAGCTGAGACTATTCCTTATTTTAAAGCATGAAAGTTTTAAAGAATTAAATCTAAACATTTTGAGTAATTTGATAAGATTCAAAGTAAAATACTTATATTAATATTGGTTTACTTGTAATAATATTTACACGAACATTTGTGGGAACACTTACAAGAAAAACAAGTAACTGTAACTTTGGCATCAAATAATTAGAATCATGTATTATTCTTGGTTTCTTTTCAGAAAAACATCTGTAATAACTCACATTAGGATTATAATAAGTATAATTAATAAGTTATGGTTATAAAATCATAAATGAATGATAAATCAGAGAAGCTAAAGAAAATAAATGTGATATAAATGTGATTTTGACATTGAACTTGAAATGGTGTAAAAATGTGTAACTAATTAAACATCACTGATATGTTGGAGGTAGATGGTAGGTGAAAGGTGAAAGGTTAAGGGAAAAAGGGGAACTAACAGGAGAGCAGAGATGATCAACGCCTTATTTAGAAACAGATTGAACAACGTAAACGTTTCAGAGAAAATGTCGTGCAGGCAACAAATGTAGGAGGTTGAGCAACCCTGAGACATTAGCACAGACATCAGGACAAAATGTCTGTAAGACAGTGATGGATATGAGATCATCTGTCCAAGCAGACAGCCAATGAAACAAGCACAGCAACAGTGCTAGCCAATGCAAACGCACCAAAAGGTGGATAAACCCTATAAAAGGTGGGAGCAAAAGAGGAACCTTTGGTTGGATCCTCCAGGCAGCTTCGAGCCAAGAGATGGACAAAGAACTCTGCAGCTGAAGAAGAGCCGGGGCCACGGAGTCGAAGACTGTCCTGCTCATGGGGACCAACCCGTCAGCCCCACAACCTGTGGCTTCAAATCGCACTTCTCTCATCGGCTGGGTTCAGACCCCAAAGACAAAGACAAAGGCAAAGACAAAGAAGAAGAACTGGTGCCTTTTTTCCTGCCAGCACCAAGTCCTGTGTGACCTCACCATCCATGCGGAGAAGAAGCTCATCAGACCTGCGGAGATCCTGGCCTTCATCGATCAACATCTTCCTCCTGCTGCAGCACCTTCTTCGTCGTCGTGCCAGGTCTGGGGTTCGAGGCGCCAGGCTCCGTCCGTCTCTCTCAAAGGTTCCCTTTTTTAGTTCTCAGTGTCAGCAGTAGGGAAAGATAGACTAGATGATTGATTTTACTTATTTGATTATTTCTGCTACTGAATTAAGCTGTACTGACCCTTGCAAAAATGCCTTACTAATAAAATATTTAGCATAAAGAAAATCTAAAAGATGTTGTGGACATTCAGTTAATGAGTCACCTTAAAGTTCTTTGATGGTTGTAAAATAGCTGTGATGTTTGATTCTGGAGAGGAAGAAGTGGAAAATGTTTTTAGGTTGCTGGTAGCCCAAATTTAAAACGTCATCCTTGGGACTCGCCCGAGTCACTAAAACCTACCTGGTTCAATAACAAATGCAAGTTGTAAAATAGAGAAGGAGCGACCGTTAACAGGTGTGCTCTGTGAAACTAGTTGGCTGTAGGCTGCTCAGTCTGGCTAATTCACAGGGGGAAGAAGGGTGGGACACCTGGATGTTGGCCGTCAGAAACCAGGCGAATCGTTTCTCGAAACCAGCTTAAACAGAGTTTACTTCAGTTCTGGACAGGATAAATCCCGGCAGATTTAGGAAACTCAATTAACCCGTTAGAAGGAGAGCTGGTAGCACATCTCCCCTCTCAGAAGAGGAAGTAGAGAGTGAGAGAGTAGAGACAGAAAGGAGGGGGGGGTGCAAATTATGATGTCAGAACAAATAAATGTTCTGACATTGCAGAAGCTTATTGGAACAACGACAGCAAATGCATGTCGTGATCAAAGCCAAAGGCGGTCCAAAAAATATTAAGAGTGTGGGATCTTTTCGTTTGGTGGCGTATTTGTTTTGGCTAGAGAGAGTAGTAGCAATAACAACAGATCATATCTAACTGGAGGGCAGGAAGGCAAAGTAGAAGAGCAGAAAAAAGGATCCAGTTACGTCATCCTGAGACGAGACGTCTGGATTTATTCAGGCAAGTTTCTTTACAGTAGAGATCCGTCCAGGGGCCTGACGTAGTTTAGGTCTCAGTAAGGTAGAGCAACTGCAACTTTAAAAAGATGGATAAAATATATCATTTTATTTAGAAAATATATCTGTTATTTTTTACAATGTTAGACAAAATATTAATACAGGTATTGACAAAGTCTGTAAAGTGAAAAAGACATGAAGCATTCAGAGGGAGTGGCCCAGCGTCCTATGATGTGTGATGTCCTGCTGAGCTGAGACAACATTGACTCTGCACAACTCGGAGGAGCAGCTTTGAGGCTCTGGCCTCTCAGATGTTGAGGGTCAATTTCTTCCTGCAAAAACAAACTCTGGACACCTTGTTGGACCACAAGCCAGCTCTACGGTCAGCTGACGCAGTAAGCTTTTCCAAAACTTCTACTTTTACCTAACATTAAAACCACATGCTGCATGAGGCTAAAATTATTCAGCTTGAGTGGATAGAGGAGCCTTTTTGCGGCGTTAGTTCGGTATTTGTATGGCCCATACGGCCCGGCTTCCTCTATTTTGCTATGTGGGGTTTTTATTCTCGCTTTGTTTGGGAAAGTGGGATGGGGGGAGAGGGGTAACTTTTTTGTTTGTTTTTCTTGTTCAAAAAGTATTTTACATGTTGCAATACATTGTCAGGCTAACACATGAGTGCTTGGAGGCCATTCTGTTGAACATTTTCTGTGTACCATAACACGTCATTACAGGGCGGTGGCATAAACAGAGGCACAAACAGGTGTGGCATAAACAGGGCAGAGGCCATATTATTTCTTTCAAAAAGTTTCTGAAAAACAAAAGGCGAGAACGTCTCGCAGGAATTGAGACTGAATTGGCACACTTAGAATTTAACTACAAGTCCTCTAATGACCCTATGACTTTACAAAACATTTTTGCTCTAAAATATGAATATGACACCATCGTGTCCAGAAAGGTGCTTGATCAGTTGTTCAAAATTAAGCAGAAACACTTTGAGCTGAGTGATAAGCCCCACAGATTATTGGCTCGTCAACTGCCGGGTTTGCAGGCCAACAGGGCAATACATAAAATTAAGTCCAGGACAGGAAAAATTATAACTGATCCAAAAGGTATAAATGACTCCTTTAAAGAATATTATGAATGACTGTACATGTCTAAGGCAAAAGGAAATATCTCAAACTGGCTCAAAGATCTAAAGATGAGTGAAGCTGCTGGTGAGGCTCTTAATGCAGACATCACTGTGGAACAGATCCTGGATGTAATTAAAGCATTCACCAAGGCCAAAGCCCCAGGGCCTGATGGGTTTGGTACTGAACTTTAGAAAAGATATGCCGAGAGGATCGCTCCTCTCCTTCGGAGGATGTTTACTCATTCTCTTGATTCAGGTAAATTTCCCCCTACCATGTATGAAGCCAATATAACTTTAATATGTAAAGAAGGCAGGGAGGAGACGGAGCTTTCATCATACCGCCCTATTTCATTATTGAATTCTGACATTAAAATCTTCGCTAAAGTACTGGCAAATAGACTAAATAAACATATTTCCTCTATTATACACCCGGACCAAACGGGCTTTGTTCCTAATAGGTTCTCATTTTTTAATATCAGACGGTTAATGAACATTATGTATCATAAATATGACAGTAGGTTTCAGGGAGCGGCTCTTTGCCTTGATGCTGAAAAGGCATTTGACCAACTGGAGTGGCCCTACATCCTGACTGTACTTGAGGAGTTTGGGTTTGGTGATAAATTTGTGTCTTGGATTAAAACAATGTATCCTCATCCATCTTCCTCTGTCCTTACAAACAGGACAAATCAGAGCCCTTTCTACTGCACCGGGGGACCCGTCAGGGTTGCCCCCTTAGCCCCTTGCTTTTCGCGGTCGCTATGGAGCCCCTCGCCATTAGTATTAGAAAACACCCCTTAATCAAACCGATTCAATTGGGAAACATTGACCATCACATTTCATTGTATGCTGATGATGTTGTGGTCTTCGTGTCACATCCTGAGCAGTCAGTGCCAGTTCTCCTAGACCTTATTCAGTCATTCGGTGAGATTTCAGGTCATACTATTAACTGGCAGAAGAGTGAATATATGTCACTAGGTGTAAGCCTCACTTCCGACTTCTTAGATAACCTATTATTTAAAATAACGGACAAACTGAAATATCTTGGGGTTATTCTGCCAAAGGACCCTAAACAAATTTTCAAATTGAATTTTTTGGAAAAAGTGGAGAATCTTCGGAAAGACACTGATAAATGGAGAACACTTCCTCTGTCGATGATGGGCCATATAAATGCTATTAAAATGGTGTCCTTACCTACATTTTTATATCTTTTTCAGGGTCTGCCTATTTTTTTAACAAAGGCTTTTTTAAAATCATTAGACTCAATAATCCTGCCTTTTGTTTGGGGCTTTAAAGCCCATAGAATATCAAAAACTCACTTACATAAACCAACAGAGATGGGAGGATTGGGATTACCCTGTTTTCAGCATCATTACTGGGCAGCGAATGCAAGAGCCCTGGTATACTGGCAGGAAGGTGATGCTCAAGAATTGTCTGCAAACTCCCCCCCATGGGCGGCCATTGAAAGAAGTGGTGTTACTGACAGCTCTCTTCTCTTCGCAGCACCGATATCTCCCGCCATTAGTGGGGTAAGTAATTTGATCTTTTTAAATTCTGTGAAAATATGGAAACAAATTAAGTTGCACTGTAAGTTACCGGAGACCTCAGTTCATGCCCCAGTTTACTGTAACCATGCTTTTCCCCCATCACTATCGGATACGTCCTTTAAAAACTGGAGACTGAAAGGCCTTAATACTCTGAAAAACTTGTACATTAACAAAAAGTTTGCTTCATTTGCCGAAGAGCTATTTTTCTCTTCCGGATACGGATTTCTTCAGATATTTGCAAGTTAGAAACTATGTTCGAACTAATATTCCAAATTTCATATCTCTCCCAGAAGAAAATAAATTATGCAAAATTCTGCTGGGCTCTCCAGGATCGAAAAAGTTAATCATGAGTTTTGTTGGTGTCTTTGCAGAGCAAATGAACTTTACCACAGACTCCTTGAGGGCTGCATGGGAGGAGGAGCTGGGTTTGTGGATCGGGAGTGAGGTCTGGGAGTGAGGTCTGGGAGTGAGGTCTGGGAGTGAGGTCTGGGAGTGAGGTCTGGGAGGATTCGGATCCTCTATCAATGTAAGACTCCAGTTAATTCAGTTCAAGGTGTTTCATAGAATTCACTATTCTAAAGTTAAACTGCACAGAATATTTCCTTCGACATCTTCAAAGTGTGATAAATGTAAGTCTGCGGATGGCTCCCTGTCTCATTTGTTCTGGACATGCCCCAAGCTCTTTCATTATTGGTGTGAGATTTTCAACTTGTTTTCTAAGGTTTATGGATGCGCGTTGGTTCCTGACCCCCAGGCTGCATTGTTTGGATGCTCTCCTTCTTTGAGGAACTGCAGCATTTCTATGCAAACGACGGTGGTGTATGGAATGGTAATAGCCAAAAAAGTAATATTGAGACTTTGGAAAACTGACAAAGTTCCTCAGTTTAAAATGTGGTTGAGCGACTTTACTGAGATTCTCCATTTGGAGAAGCTACGATATGATGTTGTGGGTTTTTCTAATAAGTTCTGTAGTATCTGGCACCCGGTTTTGGACCATCTTTCTCGATCCAAGGTCGACCCCGACACTCGCTCAGTTTCTTAGTATGCCACCTTACGGACAGGTAATACCATCCTTAAGCAGAAATTGTACTCAATGAAGTGTAATCAACTCTCTGGATAATTTTCCTGACTTGCTGTTATTAATTTTTGTTTCTTTTTTGTGGTTATTGTACGTCTTTATTTTTATTACTAGATTGATAAGAGTATACTGCTTTCATACAGGATTTTGTTGCATACATGCGTGTGTATGTAAGTCTCCGCGAATATGTGTATATGTATATATATATGCTTCATACTCTCATGTATGATTTATGTATGTTATATTCTGAAAACCTAATAAATATATATATATTAAAAAAAATATTCAGCTTAGAATGTCATATCTGAGTGCATGATTATTCATATGATTAAATACCAACAACCAGAACTTTACCTCTCTGGGTTCTTCTTATCGCTCATTCTGGGCTCAAACATCAGTGATGTGTTTCCTGCTTTAAATGAAGCTTTCCATAATCTGTGTTTTATACAATGGTGCTGATTTACTGTTCCTTGTTTATGTGTTGCAGCCATGGCTCTAAAGAGGTCAGTTTTGTTGCTGTTGGCTTCAATGATCGTCCTTCACTGTGTGCGGTCAGATCCTTTGACCTCAGCCGTCGGCTTGCAGCTGCCGTCTGGAAGTAAAGAGAAAACAGACAAGATCCTAAATTTTGGGAAAGAGTCCCTCTTTCTTCTCAAAGACAACATGGAAAGCATCGACTCTACGAAGCTGACAGCAGTCATGAAGGGCATTTCCAGCTTTGCTGCTTTTGCACCTGTAGTCTCCTCAGTCATCAACATGATCCTGGTCTTTATGCCTGAGGAAAACCCGGTGCTGAATGAGGTGAAGAAAGGCTTTGCTGAGGTGAACCAGAAACTAGACTCTCTCTACATTAAGATCTCCAACCTGGCAACAGATGTAAAATGGCACAACTATGCCAGCGTCTACTCCCAAGACGAACGTATCATCCTCAATACCTGGAAGAAGTTTAGTGAGTTTATGGATAGAAGGGAATCACCGAGTCCTGAGGAAACAAACCAACACATTAAAGCATTCACCAGCTTCTATGAAAGACAAGGAACTGAGTCCAGTGTGTTGAATTTTTACCACTACCTAACAGTGGAGGGCACGTCTCTGAGCGAAAACATCAATGATCTGCTGAAGGAGAAGTTTAAATGTGACGTTTCTGTGGTTGGCAGATATAACTTGTACTTGAGCAGCTTGTTTTGGAAGGGAATGGTTCTCACCCAGTTCTACTGGAAACTCACTGATGTCAACACTAAAAGCAAAGAAGCTGAACATGTACAGATGTTCAAAAAGGTTTCTGAGGCTCAGCTATCAGCTGTGGAGTTCTGCCTCAACAACCACAAGCAATACTTGGAGAAAGACGTGGATGAAATCATCAAAGATCACAGTTCTGACGAAGCGTCCCTCGCTGCTAAGGTGAAACAAGCTTTGGACGACAAGTACAGCTGGTACAGCTGGGTGGTGGTGGTGTTTGACAGCAGCCAGTCCACAAATCACAAGCTTTACACTGAGTTTACCTTCATGACTGATAAGTTTGTAGTGGGCATAAGCTCCACTGTGAAGGCAGATATGATGGATGTTGATCAAGTGAAGGATATAGCCAGAGAGTGTTTTGAAGATAAGAAATGTGAAATCAAAGTGACAGCACAGAGATGCAGCCATATATGGCATTCAAAGGATCTTGATTATGGAATTTTTATTCCTTTGAAAAAATATGTTGAAGTTACACAAGTTGCATATAGAAATCAGTTTGTAGAGGTTCCAGAGCCGTTTCACAGAGTGAAGTGTTACTGGGATGGATATGAAAGTTGGATTTCTTTTCATTACTCCAGACACTCGTCTGTCTGTGTCACCAATCAATGTCAGAATAACGGAAAATGCAAGAGGCTGGTCAGATCCAACGAGTGGTTCTGTGATTGTCAGGACGGTTACTATGGAGACACATGTGATAAAATAATCAACATGACAATGTTGATTATGCTGGTTGGGCCTCAGTTAGGCCCAACCAGCATAATCGAGTATAAACAGTTACTCATGATCGGCGGCAGTATTTCCATTTTGATTTTTTTGTTTGTTTTGGTGCTGATATTGGTTCTGAAACGTAAAAAGTGTTTGTCATGCTGTCGACTCAACAGTTCAAGCCTGGAGTCAGAAAAAGTGGTGGAAAACAAGGTTCAGAGGATGGTCCAATTTCATGAAATGAGCCAAAGTGTTCATTTCAAAGAGATAAGCACTGGGAGAATATGAGCAGCTGTTCATTAATATCAACTGATTCGTTCACAGAAACAGTAAGTCCAGCTCCTGTAAGCCACTTGGTTCTTTTCTGTTTGTATTTTAATGCAAACAGAAAATACACAAACTGTTTCATGTTCATTTACCTCTTGCCATATATTGTTCACTGCCTTGTATTCATTATTGTTCAAAATGTCTTGCCGTATAATGTCATTGTTTGATATCTGATCAGATTGATCAACCAGCCGTCAGTAATTAGGCTCCTTGGTTTCCTTGGTTTGTTCATTCCTGTCGTTGCTCCTCCTGGATATTAAATGTGTTTATTTCTCCACCACAGTTTTGCTCTGCGTTCAACGTAAAATCACCTTAATGTAAGTCTGGATGTATTCAGTTTTTTATATGTGTTGATGTCTTATGAAGATGTTCAGTTTTGTGACAAAAACAGGACATGAAAATATTTTAAATAAAAGCACACTATTATTCACAGAACACATAGAAAGCTTTGGCGTCTCATTGCTGAATTTGGTCTCTTAACGGTTAAAAAATTATGGCAGTTTAGAAAAGGCAGGAAGAAAAACAAAACAAACTGTTGTTTAGATAAGTTATATAACAGTCATATCAGACTAATTTTATCAGGAGGGGAAGGAAAACTGGGCTGGGTTTTCATAAACAAACCACTTCTAGTCAGAAACCAGGAAAATGGAGACAAAAGTCAAATCACCGGCTGTAAAATGTTGCTTCCTCCAAACCAGCTGATGATGAGGACATGAAGCCACTTGACTGCTGTTTCAAACATCCACATCAAACCAGTGCTCAACTGGTTTGTGGGGAACCCCAAGGTTCAATCCTAGGACTCTGCTTATTCAATATCTATAAGCTCCCACTAGCTCAGGTTATAACAGGAAATAATATCAGCTACCAAAACTACACTGATGATACAGCGCTACACAACGATGTCACCAGGTGACCTTTGACCCCATCCAATCACTGAACAGATGCTTAGAACAGATCAATGTGTGGATGAGACAAAACTTTATCCAGCTGAACAGAAACAAAACTGAATTCATTTTCTTTGTACCTAAAGAGGAACAATCTAGAGTTATAGATCTAGTTTTAGATTTAGAGTCAATGCACAGCTTCAGTTATAACTATAACCTAGCAATCAGCCTGAAACCTGGGAGTAGTGATGACCTCTGACCTGTACCTTCAGAGGAGGGGAGCAAATACATACTTTCTGACGAACATGTCGTCGTCCCCCCGACATAAACTTGTACAACTCATTTTTAATTAAAGTATCAATAATAATAAATGTACATATATGTGAATAAATTGCTGCCTACAGGGCAATTAAAAAAGAATGAAACAAAAAACAGGGAAATATTTCATAATTTCATATATTTGAGCCTAAGAGCCTCGTCTGTTATCCTGTGGCTGCAGGTCTGAGGCTCTTTGTTAGCATGTTTTCTATCATTCTTAAAGGAAACCTGGTCCAAACTGGCAACCCACATTAATAAAACGGTGAAATAATATTGACCACAAAACACTGTATTTATAAAAGATATCAACGTTTTTCCTACACAATCCTTTAATGATCTCTTCACAATATTTATTTATTTACTATTAATCTATTTGTATGATTTGTTCTATAAATTGCCATTTATATTATTTTTCGGTCTCAGGAAATGATTGATGGATGAAGAGACTGATGTCTGGTTCTTTAGGTTCTTTAGGTTCTTTAGGTTCTGACGGGTCTGCGGTTCCTCTCCTGATCCATTCTGTCTGATATCAAACCCACTGAATATCGATACACATTTATTTTATTGCTCCTATTAAACTTCACTGATCGTTTAGCCTGTTTCTTCCCCGTCTGTGTTTTTTCCAGAGGTTTTACTTTAAGGACGGTGTTTTATCGGAGGACATTTTAAGAAGACTCGGGTTGATAGCAGCTCACCGCGGCTGCGTAGCAACCGTCTCTAAGCAACCGTGACAACAGCGGCAGTTCGTGGGGCAGAGGGAGGGGGGAGAGGGGGAGGGGGTCCTATTTAGGTCCCGAAACGACCCTATAACCCTATATGACCTTAATATTGTAAGATGATTTATTTTTCCTTTTCAATTAATATGGTTTTATGTGAGATTGGTTATTTGCTGGGGATGTTGCATGGATGAGTGGGGGCGCTGTGCCTTCCAGAGGATATATTTCTTTCTTCTTCGAGGTTTTTTTTCTCTCTCTTCGTTGGGGGGCTTCTTTTCTGATGAGGGGCGGAGACGTTAGGCTGTTCGGTTAGACGGTTGAATAAAAGTCTGCAAAGCTACGCTATTCCCGCTCAGTGTCTGCTCTTTCTCCACCCACGACCTCTTATTTTATGGTGACACAGATTTAGATATCACTACGCAGTGTTACACTGGTGGCAGCGGGTTGTGGACGCTTTCAGCGATTGAAGAGGTGAGCACATGCTACGCATGCTAACCACAGATAGCTCATGCTGCACGTGCTGAGCGGCGTATATAGCGGCTGCTGAAGACGGACTTTTTTTTTTGCCCTGTCTCTCATCCTACTGCCGGTTACGGAGACGAATACACAGCTATGGCGAGTACTTTTTGGGATCAATTACCTTTTCATTCTACAAGTAGCCGCACCAGGCCTCACTACAGCCACATTTTCATGGGGGATGGAAAAGAGGATTTTTCAACATGGTGCAGACGTTTTGAAGTGACTGTTGCTGCTGATCCTGATACCACTGAGGACAGTTTGGTGAAGCTGCTACCTACATGTTTAGGAGGTGCTGCTTTTAGTTACTGGGATAGCCTGTCTGATGCAGTAAAAGCTGACTATTCCGCCACAAAGGAGAAGCTGAAGAGCGTTTTTGGACAAACTGCTTATTTGTCGACTTTCCAGAGCTACATTAATGCACGCAGTCGCCTTCCTGGTGAAGCCCTTCCTGTGTTTGCTGCTGAGATTTGCCGTTTGGTTGGAGAAGCTTTTCCGACTTACGGTGATAATGCTAAACAGGGCGAAAAATTTCGACGCTTTATTGCTGGTCTTGACCCATACCTTCAGCTGCGATGTCACGAGCAGGGTGTTGATACACTGGAGACTGCTCTAAAGTTTGCTATGCAGATTGAAACTGCTCACCAAGCTAGTAGAGTGTTCACTACCACACCTCCTGTGCAGTCTTTGTCTACATCATCAGTTTACCCTGCTGTGCCACCTGTGTGGTCTACTCAGGTTCCTTCACCCACTCCTCTAGGAGTCCACTCAGCTACTGCAGATGATTTAAAGACGATGGCAAAGACTATTGAAACACTGTCGGACAGAGTTAAACAGCTGCAGCTGGCAGTTGACCGCCAGCGCGAGAACACACATCGCCAGGACAGGCGAGACTATGGATTTCGTCATCGGAGCCCCACTCCAGGTGAACGCCGGGGTGACCGATATTCATCAGATGGCTACTATGGATCTCCTCCACGACGTAGAGACTCATCAAACGACCGAAACACACCTAACCACAGTTCCAGTTCATATGTGAAGGATGGACACAACCAGCAGGGTCCACGTACCCTATCTGGATCATCTGAACGCTACACGCAGGGCTACAGCTCTTCAAACAGAGGCTACGCTAGTCGTGGCCGCTCTCCTGACCGCTATGAAAGGGGCCGACGTAATCACTCTCCCAGCCCAGGGCGAGTACGTTTCCGGTCTCCTTCACATTCGAACCATGATCAGGTAAACTAGGAGTAGCTGACAATGAGGGCAAATTGCCAGCTACTGACTTCGCCCTAGCCCAGACACACAATGACACCTACCATGACACCGTTACTAGTGACGTTACAGGTTTGGCTGATGTAGAGAAGAGATATGTGTCAGTTGTTATTGAGGACACTGTAGTGCATGCTTTTCTTGACACTGGAGCGGACGTTTCAGTCATTAGTGAGGACTTTAGAATGGCTACACCTGCTCTTCACAGGAAGCCCATTGTAAAACGGTTTATTCCTCTCACTGGTGTCACAGGTGACCCCCTTGACTCTGTAGGCTCCATTTATGTGAACCTAACTATTGCCGATAAGCTCATGACACACACACTTCAAGTTGTCAGAAACTGTACAAAGCCAGTCATTTTAGGTTGGGATTTTATGGTGGCAAATGGCATTACAGTTGACACTCGAGACATGACTTGCAAGGTAGCAGGTACAGCTCTGCCACTAGTTAGTCCACATCTGTATGTTCCCTGCCTGACTGCTGTTTCAGTATCATCCACCGTTAGCATTCCTGCTATGTCTGAGAGGGTCATCACTGCTACTCTGGATGCACCCCAGAAAGGGTTGTTACCTAGCGGCTACATTGGTGTGTTTGAACCACATTATACCGACCAGTCTGCTGCGGGTATTGCATGGACTGTGGCCAGGGTAGAACGAGGTTCTATTTGTGTTAAAGTAGCTAATGTTTCACATAGTGATGTCATGTTACATAGTGGTACACAGGTGGGCCACTTTCATGCTGTCTTAGCAGAGGGCCAGAGTGAATTCACCATTATGGACAGTTCTATCTGTAACATTAATACTCAGACACCTGACGGTCCCAGAATAATCCCTCTTACAGATAGTACAGACTCAGATCTGACACCTCTGCAGAAAAAACAACTGACAGAGACTTTGACTTCTTTTGCAGATGTTTTTAGTCAACACCCACATGACTTTGGCAGGACTGACATAGTGACACACAAAATTACTACGAACTGTGACACCCCAATCTCACAAAGAGCCTACCGCACCTCTCCGGCCATGAAGGCAGAAATTCGCCGCCAAGTTGAAACCCTTAAATCACATGATTTGATAGAGGACAGTTCAAGCCCCTGGGCCAGCCCAGTAGTTATGGTGAAAAAGAAGGATGGCTCTTACAGGTTTTGTGTAGATTTTCGTAAACTGAACTCTGTCACCATTACTGACGCTCACCCCTTACCGAGAGTTGATGACAGTCTAGATGCGCTTTCTGGTTCGCAGTACTTTTCTACCATGGACATGTCTAGTGGGTACTGGCAAGTACAAATGGATCCAGCAGACAGACAGAAGACTGCGTTTACGACAGGTGACGGCTTGTACCAATTTAAGGTCATGCCAATGGGGCTTAAAAACTCACCTCCGACCTTCCAAAGGCTCATGGAGCTGGTTCTGAGAGGACTGCACTGGACGACTTGTGTCATTTATTTGGATGACATCATTTGCATGGGAAAAACCTTTGAAGATCACCTAGGCAATCTCACAGACATTCTCACTCGTTTTCGACAAGCTGGTTTAAAGCTAAACCCAAAGAAATGTGACTTTTGCAAACCTGCTGTGAAGTACATGGGGCACATTGTGTCTCGGGATGGACTGGCATTGGACCCTGTAAATAGTGAACGCATCAGAAACTGGCCTGTTCCACGCTCTCCAACAGAGGTACGTGCCTTTTTGGGACTGTGTTCATATTACAGACGTTTTGTACATAAATATGCCTTTATTGCTCAGCCTCTGCATAGGCTTACCCAAAAACAAGTGGTGTTTGAATGGACAGATGACTGTTCTGCTGCTTTTCAAGCACTTAAGGATGCACTGACTTCTCCTCCAATAATGGCATTTCCCAACTTTGACCAACCATTCATTTTGAGTACGGATGCATCTAATTTTGCAGTTGGTGCTGTACTGTCTCAGACACAACAGGGACAAGAAAGGGTTGTATCTTTTGCAAGTCATGTACTTTCAAAAACAGAGAGAAAGTGGTCTACATATGACAAAGAACTGTATGCCATTGTGTGGTCAATTAGACACTATAAACATTATCTGAGTTGCAATCCTTTCACAATCATCACTGATCATCGTCCTTTACTCAGCTTAAGGAAGATGGACGTCACGCATGACCCTACCGGACGCAGGGGTCGTTGGGCATTGGAGTTGGACCCGTATCAATGGAAAATCACTCACAAAGATGGCAAGAAACACACAAATGCCGATGCCATGTCACGTATACCATTGGAGCAGGATTCAACTGAGGTGACAGTTTCAGCACTGCCTGATGGTCACTCTTCTCCTTGCGATACAGAAAAATCTGTTTCGCCGGCTGAGTTGCCATGTTCAGGCCCTGAACGTTCAGAGATGACCAATGTTGTACCACAAGTGTGTTGTGTGGACAATGATAGAACACATGTCAATATGGGGTTTGCCACATTACAACAGACATTATCCAATCAAAACATGGACATTGTATGTGCACAACTCTCTGATCCTGTTTTCTTTGAAGTGTATACCTGGGTGAAAAACAAGAAACGTCCCTACCTCAGACAGGTAGAAGGTAGAGTTCAGAGAAAACTTTGGTGGCAGTTTCCTAAGTTATTACTATGTAATGATTTGCTTTGTCGCAAAGGTCAGAGTGCACCGGGGAAACCCGAGGTCTATCAAGTGTTAATTCCACCTGCACTTGTTACAGAAACAATGCATTTTCTGCATGGTAATCCTTGTTCTGGTCATTACAGTGCTGAGCGTACATTTAAGAAGGCATTGACAGTGTGTTATTGGCCAGGAATGAGATCTGATATTGAAAACTTCTGTAATCTGTGTAAGACATGTGAAGCTTTCCGAAAAGCTGTACCAAAGCACAGAGCCCCTTTGCAATCTATCCAGACTGACAGACCATTTCAGTTGGTCTGTACGGACATTACTGAACTTCCGGTTACCTCTCTTGGTAATAGATATGTGCTTGTGGTACAGGACCATTTTACCAAGTATGTAAACGCCTATGCTATGTCTGACCAAAAAGCTGCCACAGTAGCACAGTTACTGTGTGAACGGTATATACCTGAACATGGTGTACCTGAGGAACTGTTGTCAGATCAGGGACGACAATATGAATCTGAAATTATTCACACAATTTGTCAGAGATTACAAATGACAAAGAAAAGAACCTCTCCATATCACCCAAGAGGGAATGGTATGGTAGAACGGTTTAATCGGACTCTGAAAGAGCAGTTGGCCCGACTCATTCAGGACTACGGAGGCGAGTGGGACCACTACCTCCCTGCTGTGGTACTTTCTTTCAACTCTACTCCTCACTCGAGCACAGGGTACTCACCATATTTCCTTGCTCATGGACGAGAACCCCGACTACCTGCTAATGTCCATATTTCATCGCCAAAGGTTTCTGATTGCCCACAAAACTATGGTTCAGAACTGGCTACACGGATGGACGCTGCTTTTGAGACTGTTCTTCTCCATCGCGAAGAACAAAAACAAAAACGAGAGTACTATTACAACAAGGACACACGGTTTAGGCCTTATGCTTATGGTGATCTGGTATGGATAGATGACCCCACCACACAACGACAAAAGCTTTCCCCAAACTGGACTGGTCCATTTAAGGTTGTGTCTGTGGATGAAAAGGGGCTCCTTTACAAGCTGGTGGATGTAAAATATCCTCAGGCTGCGACCAGAGTCATTCACTATGATCGTTTAAAACCTTATCGTAGCTCCACAGACACATTACCCACAGATGTCTCCCAGTCTGTATTTCCTCCAAACAGGGACACACTGCCGAGGTATACTGCTTTGTCTGGTTCATTGCCCTGGCTTTTTGGCCAAACAGCGGCAGCCCAGACATCAGGAACCACTAGGTCGTTGCCATCTTCACCAAGGAACCCAACAGGACTCATTTCCCATCAGCCTACACAACCACCCCCCAGCTTGCCGCCTTCTGGGGGTGCAGTTATTACCAGGCATGGGCGTACTGTGCGGAAGCCACAACGACTGCTGTTATGAGATAAATGATCTACAGTTGTTGTTCTTATTAGGGGGTTAAAAAAAAAAAAAAAAACTGGTTCCGTTAAACCCAAACATGTTGACCGTTGTTCTTTATAAAGGTCTTATTGTGAGTTTGTGTCCTTGGTTTTGTAACCCCCCCAGGTGATATGTGACAGTCTGGAAGGATTGTGCTTTGGTGAAATTATTTTTTTTTTATGTAACAACTTCATTTTGAAATGAGGACATTTCATTTAAAGAGGGGGAAGTATGTAAGATGATTTATTTTTCCTTTTCAATTAATATGGTTTTATGTGAGATTGGTTATTTGCTGGGGATGTTGCATGGATGAGTGGGGGCGCTGTGCCTTCCAGAGGATATATTTCTTTCTTCTTCGAGGTTTTTTTTCTCTCTCTTCGTTGGGGGGTTTCTTTTCTGATGAGGGGCGGAGACGTTAGGCTGTTCGGTTAGACGGTTGAATAAAAGTCTGCAAAGCTACGCTATTCCCGCTCAGTGTCTGCTCTTTCTCCACCCACGACCTCTTATTTTATGGTGACACAGATTTAGATATCACTACGCAGTGTTACAATATTTCCGTGTTTTGTTTTGGTCATTATTATTACACTTATTGTTGAGGTGTGTGGTAGGTGCGTCTATCAGACATTATAGCGATACGGAACAAATCGCGTCCCGTTTTGGTTCAATACAACAACCGCCTGTCATTGTAGCCTAGCTTAAGCTAACCTGAATATTTAACTCTCTAGTTGATACTCTGACATTTCTTACCTTCTGTCTTTCAGCCACTTTGAAAAGCTTTTCTTCGTCTCTCCAACATCTTTATCAGTTTTCTGTTTTGTGCCCCCCAGTTTTTTCTGCGCCATCTTTAGCTCCCTGTTTTCGAGGCTTTACTACAAATTTAAAAGAAAAAACGGGCCTCAGCGCTTTGAAGGGCCGCTGGCCAGGCTGCCTGTATGGGAGGGGAGAGACGCCTAATCAGTGCTGTTCCTCTGTTATTGATCATTTGATACACAAACAGCTGTTAAGTACATAAAATGCTGACTAGAAAAAATAATTTCCCACGTCGTTTTTGCGCCCCCTCTAGTGCAGCGCCCCTATGCGTTGCATACACTGCATAGCCACTTTTTGCGCCTCTGCTCCAGAGCCACATAAAGACGGTCACAAAGTCGGCCTTCTGTCACCTGAAGAACATCTAGAGGACCAATGTCTCAGTGAGATCTAGAGAAACTCATCCAGGAAGAAAAACTAAACAAACTGTTGTTTCGATAAATCATATCTAACTTATATAACCTGTAAGTTATATAACGCCTTTTGAACTGAAGGGCTTGGTGTATCTGAAAAAAACTGCAGGCATCCGATCAAAGATGTGGCGTCCCTTTATTATCATTCAACTTACAATTCTTGATGCAGCAAAACAAACCAGTAAACAGAAAATATCAAACTTAGAACTCCTTTCTGATAATACAGTTGCTACAACTACTGAACTACTGCAAAAACTATATAAAAAACATGTTCTGCCCCATTCTAGAACATTCCCACCCATTAAGGCTCTGATAGGTTGTTGTCGACCATGATTGACAGGCAGACCAGCCAATCACGGTTCAGACAAGCCTACGAGGCGAAGTCCAGCGAAGCTGTGGTATTTTCCACACCTATATAAGCTGTTTATCTTCAGTCGCATTGATTCCTGCAGCAGCTTCTGTCCAACAAATCAATCCTCCAGCTGCAGCTGATCCAGAACGCTGCTGCTGGAGTTCTGACCAGAACCAGAACCAGGAGGATAGAGACATAAACCCAGTTCTCCAGAACCTCCACTGGCTCCCTGTAGCTCAGAGAATAAACTTTAAATCCTGTTAGTTTATAAATCACTGAACGGATCAGAACCACAACACATTAAAGATCTGCTGCTGGATCAACCTTCCAGACCCCTCAAGTTCTGGTTCAGGTTCTGGTTCTGGTTTTGCTCTGCATCCCCAGAACCAGAACCAAACAAGGAGAAGCAGCGTTCAGCTTCTATGCACCACAAATCTGGAACAAACTTCCAGAAAACTGTAAAACAGCTGAAACACTGAGGTCCTTTAAATCTCAACTAAAAACCAACCAGTTTAGATTTGAAACGTAATAAATTCTGAATTTAACAATTTAATGTCATGTTTGATTGTTGATTCTATGTTGCATGACTTTGTGTTTTTATGATGTAAAGCTCTTTGAAATGCCTTGCTGCTGAAATGGGCTGTACAAATAAAATTTGATTGATTGATTGAAAGAAATTAACCCCATAACTCTCGCCCCCCTAAATCACTAAAAACGGCTGAAAAGTTAAACCCAGATTAAATCAGCTGCTGCTCTTGAACAATTTGGAGTCCATGCAAAGCTTGGTCTCTTTCTGAATAAAGACATCTGGACAACATCTGATATACAAACTTCAAATGACTGTAACTCCTCAGTGCTTCAACATACATGAGGCATCAATGAAAGATAATGTCCAGAGGAATCCTCAGATAGACACATTATTACTGAGAGTGGATATTATGTATAATTATGTAAATAAAATATCATATCTGTGGGCAGCAGGGGGGGTTAGTGTACAGTCAGACCTCCACCCTCTTGCAATACTCTGTCCGTCCGTCCATCCATCCATCACTCAACGGTACGCTACGTTGATATGTTGTCATCCTGTTATCTGGGGAATCATTTCCCATCATTTGTTTTATAAAATATTCCCCTGATCCTGGTGGAACTGAAGGCAGGCAGAGAATTTATGAAAATCCTGGATAATCTGCAAACGCTGAAACACAGAAGATAAACTTTCTGTTACAGTCAAAGCAGACCAGCTTCCATAAATTCAGAAAGCTTCATCAGACCCTCTGCTTTGTAAGCTAATGAAACATCGGAGTTTCTCAGGGTCGTTTAACAGCCTGGAGAGTCAGACATCTTAATTTTGATCTGAAAACTAAAAACCACAAAGAAAATATGCACAGATGGAAAATTCACTTGTGCGAAAATCAGTTTGATAAAAGTACATATTAAAATAATTCATTTATAGGCACTATATGACATTTATTCCCATGCATTCAACACCAGCAGCACTTCAGACTCACTTATAATGCTTAGTGTGTCTGAGCATTATTACAACCCTTTGTGATGTTTGTCCAGAAATATGCCATATAAATAAACTTTTACTTATTTATTAGTGGTTTCAGTCTTTCTCCCTCATATTCTCTTCCATTTCTGGAGCAATCAAGGCTTACACTGCCCCCTGCTGGCAAGAGAAAACCCAAAGGAACAGGATCCTGTACTTACTGAGCTTTACAGAAACATTGTTCTAAACAAAATCATTTTTCCCAGAGTGAGACAGGCTGACATGGACGCAGCTGGAGGTTAACCTCTTCATTCCTGGTGCAGAGAGGAGCAATGCAGCTTTTGTTGACATGCAGGGAGAGAGATTTCTGTTTCAGGGTTTCAAATGAAATATTTAGTTATGAAGCTAAATAGTTAATTCCCAATTACCTGTTTAAGTCGGAGCTAAAAAGAAAAAGAAATAATATATCCATTATAGTAGAAATAATGAGCAGAACATTGGCACAACATTCAGAGGTTTTTATTGGTGATAATTTTCCAGATATTATCTGAAATCTGTTTGAATCTATAACTTCAGTTTCCTTCGGGACAAAGTTCTGGTACCAAACGACCAAAACCAGCTGAGGACCAGAAACTCTTTAGATGTAGTTTCATGTTTACTATGGCGCCACCTGCTGGTGGTTTGTTGAGTTTCATGTGTTAATGAAGGACTATCAGCTCTTGCTTTTTGCCATCAGAGATGCTTTCAGGTGTTTTTCAGGTACCAGTTTCAGGTTGAATCATCAAGAATCTGCAGAATCTGACATTTCTTCATGACTTCTTCCAGTTTGGACTCCAGGGTTCTCAGCCAGTCCTGTACGGTTCTGATGGGGGTCGAGCTCACGTCCTCCTAGTATCTGTTCCTACACCTGCAGATCCTGGTTGGAGTCCAGAATCCTCTCACATGCGCCGCCGTTCTGACATTCATCTTCAGAGCAGACAGGAATCTTTCTGGAGTAACGCACCGAAGCCTTCCCCTGAGAGAACGGCCCCAGTGACAGTGGGCCCGGTGCGGAGCGGCTGGGTCCTCCACCACATCTTCACCAGAGGAGCCATGAGTTACTCTGGCCTACTGATAGAGAATCACAGTAGAAGAACCAGAACTAAGACCGCTGATATGTTCACGCTCATGTTTGTACTCACACTTGTCTGGCTGAAGATCAGAACAATATTTTGCTCCAAATCATTCTTCTGCTGTTTCCGTTACATAATCAGGGATCTCCATGTAACCGTGATCCTGAGTGAAGCTCACAAGAACAATGATTTCTCCTGCATCGATCTCAGTGGCGTCAAACACGATGCAGTGGACTTTGTCTGCCTTCCTGTACACCACCACCACCACCTTGTACACCACCACCACCACCTTGTACACCACCACCACCCTGTACACCACCACCACCACCACCCTGTACACCACCACCACCACCACCCTGTACACCACCACCACCCTGTACACCACCACCACCACCCTGTACACCACCACCACCCTGTACACCACCACCACCACCCTGTACACCACCACCACCACCCAGCTGTACCAACAGTTGTACTTTTTATCCAGGATTCCTTTCACATTAAGGGAAACGACCGTTTGGTTATAAGGACCGAGTCCTTTGCCGATCTCCTTTCCATCTTTCAAAATCTTCCTAGTTGTCCATTATTAAAAAAAGAGGATCATTTAATGCTAGCTTTGGACAAAACGTTTGGCTCCTTCTTCCTCTTTAATTTTTCCCGGGATCCTTGGCGAGCGACGTTCTCCGTGGGCGACGTGCAGCGACGGCGTGCTGCTAAAACGAAACAACAACAAAGCGTGTTGACGTCACAGGTCACAGAGTTTAATCTCATACAAAGCAATCGACAACAAAGCTGCAGAGGAACAGAGATATGTATTTTTTCATAAAACTAAAAACACACAAGGGGAAGACAAACGAACACGAAACAAAGACAAAAAGGCAAAAATAGCGGCCGCTGTCTCTCTCTCTCTCTGGTTTTTTTTTTTTAACGCGGAATCTTAAAGTAAAGAGGTGTTTCCCTATTTAATATATGCAGTCAAGGCGTTCCGTTCTTTGACCAATTAGAAACTCTGTAGGGACTCAGAAAAACTTGGAAACTCCCCTCATTATGGCAAAGGTGTCTGGTTTTTGTCTAAGTAAAAGGGCGGACCACTTCGTGTTCATCTCTGTCTGGTACGGGGAGATCCCTGGCGCCAAAAAGTCTCTTCCCCCCCCATCGGAATGTACATTTTATTGCTCTGTCTGCCAGCGGGGGAGGAAAAGGGCCCTGCTTCGGCCTGCTTACCGCATCTCAGACGAAACCTGTTCCAAATAAGAGTATTGAATCTAACTGTTACGCATGTCGTAGATTAACTGTATTAAGCACTAAAATTAATCCTTTTTCTTAACACCTTGCAGTAGTCTGTGGCTGCCAGCTGGCCTTGAAAAACCTTATAAAACATCTGAACATGTTCAGCTTCTTTGGTCGCTGGGTTGAAACCCATCAGCTTCCAGCACCAACAAGCTGCTGAAGTATAACTTATATCTGCCGATCTGTTGCCAGGTTGGAGAGAAAGTCCAGTTTCCGGTTCAGCTCAGCCAGCACAGGCGCCATAACTGCAACAAGCAACATAAGAAATGTAAATGGCCTTACTAATATTTGTTGTTTCATTAACTGGTTCATAAATGTTTATTATTTTTGCTGCAGTAGTAATGCAGACAATGCTTTTATTTTGAAAAGGTTTGGGACCGGAAGATGCCGTAAAGCGATTGGCGCAAACAGTCCAGCAGGTAAAGACAAAAAGAGAATATAGTTAGTTTGTGGCTCAAAGCACCTGGTTGATGAGGGAACAAGGTTGTAGTGAATGTTTTAGTTTATAAATGAATATTTAGTTATTTTTCCACGGAACATACAGGTTGCTATTATGTTTCCATCCACTAGAGGGTGCTAATGTTCTTTGGGAAGTTAGTTATATTTAGTCAGAAGCACAAAGGTTAATTAGTTTTAATATTATATTCTATGTAAAGCCACACACAGTTGAAATATGATGTATTTCATTTTATTTCATTATACAGGAAACTATATGTAGCAGCATAAATGGTACGCTGCCACTTTAAGGCCAATTTCAGCTGCTGCATATAAGCAGGTCTCTACCTGCCACAAGACTACTTGCGTCATGACGTCATCAACTCATTCTGCTTCCTGTGTTTGCTGAGCTGTGCTGGGTAAGCGTGGCTGTTTCTTTGTTTGTCAGCTTTTATCGTAGCTATTAATGCAAGCTGGTCTGATCTGTTTAGCCTCCCTTGCTGCGCCTCCAACTCCTGGACCAATCTGGTTGTTTGCTGCCGGGCAGGTGAGCGCTAGCGTTGCTAGGTAACATCCATCTCATGTAAACGAAGCCTTTACGTAGCATTTTGTTACAGCTGCGCTGCATAGGTGAACTTGTGGATCTGTTTAACTGGCCGTGTGGTAATTTACAGGTAAGCAGCTACCGTAAATTATAGTTTTTATCAGCAGTGTATTAATAATCTATTTATTTTTTAGCCTCCTGCTGAGTCCCTGACGACTATTATATTTGGATATACACTCGCTGCTGTTTTGCCTACGATGAATTGTTTTATATGAACTTTCCCCCGCTGCAGGGAGCATTGATGGCACTACGACCGGGATGAGGAGCAATGTTGTAGTGCTATTATATCACTGTTTTATTCATATGTTTCATTTTTTGTCTTTCTTTTAGGGACTGAAGCTTCTGTGGTGGCGGTGGTGACCCCTGGTGGCGGTGTCTTGTCTTGTGTGTTTTGTTGGAGCACCTTTGTGTGTGTGTGTGTGTGTGTGTGTGTGTGTGTGTTTGTAGTGTCCAGGGTGATCCCTTTTCTTCACTGGATGTTGCCCATTTCCTCACTTTTCTCTCCCCCCACCGGTAAGCCTCAGTTTCCTTTGAAATTTAAACATTTTATAATTAACTTCATTAAAATACATTCACTGTTTTAACCATTCAATTTCAGGTTGTTAATTTAAACAACATATTGAAGGTTAATATACTTTTGTAGAACTGTCTGAATCTTGTCTCATTCCCAGTAGAACGTACCTGTGTCCTTATTATTATTATTCTATTTTCCTGGAGTTATTCCAGGTGGCGCTGTCGGTTTCCCCTTTGTAAACTTTAACATCTTACATTTGGGTTTCATAATAAAGAAAATCCACCCCAGGTTGCCACAAATAGAAGGGAAAGTCTAAAGATTTAATAAATATACACTGTAAAACATAATAACAGCACTAAAGGTAAAGATTGTCAAGGATAAAAGTTGTAAAAATTCATTTAAGGTAAATTAATAAGTCAAACAGATGAAGGCAACATAATGTTTGAGTTACTAATGGTATTTTTATTTAGTATGTTTTGCAGCTATTATTGGGTGTTCAGGCTGTTGAATAAAACGATTATGAACCATCAATCTGATACGGAGTTCTCTTCAGGGTTTACACATCATGACTTCCTTCTGAAAACATTATTAGTGTTGATTTGAAGACTCAGAACCGGAAAATCTCTTATTATTGAAATTTAGATGACATAAGCAGCCAAAGAAAAAAAACATCAAACAGTGAAGCTGAAACCGATCAGAGAGCAGAGACAGAGATCAGAGCTGGAGAGACGGGAGGATCTGATCAAAGTCTGGAGGGAGTCCAGGAAACATTTCAGAAAGAGACACAAAACAACAAGGAAGAACACTGCACTAGTAATAAAATTACATGATTTTAATAATGGTTAACAGTTAATAACAATTAATAGTGGTTAATAATGGTTAGTAACAATTAATAATGGTGGCCCCTGGCTGATAGAGACACAGGTAGAGATTATTCTGTCTAATGAATTTTTTTAGTCTCACTGGAAACTTTTCATTAAAATGACAGAAGCCTTACCTGAAGCTGGGCTGGTTCACATCGAGACTGAAGACAATAAATCTGGTTTTAAAGCTTTTATTTTGGAGGAAAAGTTGTAGAATAATAATAATGAAAAAAACAAACATGTAACAACTCTTAAATTTGGAGTTTTATTAGTTTTTTCCTTTAAAGTTGCAACAGAAGCTCAAACCAAAAGAAGCAAATGATCATTTTAAAGAAACGTGATGAGATCATTTCACAGAAAGTTTGAACAGCAGATCACACTTGATGTTTGATTACAGCTGGTCAGAAACTGAGTTCTGGGTTCAGAAACCTGAAATCATTTCAACATGAAACCAGTTTTTCATCAACAGCCACGTTTCCCTTAAACGTCTCAACAGCTAAAAGATGAAACGTTTTCATGTGAAGAGCAAAACAAAATGGAAGCAAGAAAAAAAACACAGAATCTGATTTCTTCTGTCATATTTTGTGGCTAAAATGAAAATTTGTCATAATTATGGAGTTTTCACAAAGCAACTCTGTCAAAATCAGTGAAACATGAAACAGTTCAGGTTAAAACATGTGAGCTGCAGGTTATGAGCAGAAAGATGGGATATGAGAGCAGAAACGTTCTGGGTTCTGTCAGCCCAGGCTCCCTTAGTGGATTTTTTTAAACACTTCTTTCTTGAACGCCTCCATGGTTTTCTCACAGTTCTCTCCATAGTATTTCTTCTCACACTCACACAGGCCAATGTGGGCGTTCTTCACCTCCACACATTTTCCTCTTTCTTTACCTCCACAGTTGATTCCTTGACATGGATTCTTATTCATCCACACTTCATCACTTTCAATCAGAACCCTGAAGTGTTTAAAAGGGGCAACTTTGCCAAACATGGTGCATTTCCCAGAGTAAAGGTACGGGATGGACTGCTTTTCCTCAGGATCAAACACTTCTGCAGTTGGAGCAGTTTCTGCCTCTAAAGCATGAACGCTGCCATGCTCTTTATGAATGTAAGCATGAATGGCTGAATACTTGCCCTTCAGATCAGCACAGCTCTCTAACTTTGCTTTGACTTGTTTGCAGGGCACAGGTTTGCTGTAGCACTTCTTAATGGCCTGTACCACCTGAGCTGTTTTCTTGTGGTTTCCTTTTGCCTGTTTGGCGAAAGCCACACTAATTTTCCCTTTGTCTACTGCAGTAAATCCGGTCAAAATGTGACTCTTCAGCCATTTAGTAAAAACACTTTTACGGTTTGAACTTTCAGTTTTAAAAGCAACCACCATCCAGTTATAGTGGTAAAATGTTTTATCTAAATACTCCCTGATGCTTTTTGCCAGATCCGTTCGCTTCCCTGACTCTGTGATCTGGTCCAGAATGTCCAGTTTAACATACTCATCAGGTTCTGAAGTGCAGTTCTTGTGGATCTGAAACATAGCTGCAGAAATGTCGCGTGCTTTATTAGCCAGAGCGTCTTCATCTGTTTTAATATTACTGAAGAGGTTGTAGAAATTGGTCATGGTGATGGCTCTGTGAGCCAGCAGCGCGTTAATAGCTGTGAATATTTTAAGTCGACGTTCATCACATCTCACATGGTCTTTCAGTAGCTGCATATAGTCAGCATTGTAAACACCTTTACCTGCTATATTGTAATGCAGCTCATCCACATACTTTACAGCCTTTTTAAAGTATTGGTTTATTATTTTGTCTTTGCCATCTTTCCTCAGACTTTCAAAGCAAGGCTTTTTACAATCCTTCAGCAGTTCCCCGAGTTTGTTCCATGCTATAGTTATTTTCTTCTCCAACTTTGCATAATTACTACTTTTCCAAATGTTAAACATTATTTCCTTCTGGTTTTTATCAATCTTTATATTTAGATCATCAAATTTTAACTTGAGATAATCTAGAAGCTCTTGTTCTGGATTTTTACCAGCAATGACATTTAGAAAATCTAAGATAGCAGTTAAATACGACCCAGCCTTTGGAATGAGACCAATAAAAGGTTTAGGTGCATTTAGAATCTTCAGAAGATCTTCAGCTCCAGCCTTTATTTTGTCTGCTGTCTTTCCTCTCTTCTGCAGAGTGCGGTTTTCCTGCAGGTCGGAGTGCGGCGAGCCGCTCAGGCTGCAGGTCAGGAATGAAGACAGCAGCAGCAGCAGCAGCAGAACCGGGCCAGACGGCACCATGACTGAGGACAAACACAGGAACGGTCAGGATTCACTTCATAAAGTCTCTCTGCTAAACTATAAAACCTGCTCTGACCTGGAAGAATGAAAGTTTAAGTGAAATTAATTAAAATAACAATATGCTTCAAGCTTCCTTTTTTATGTTAGCAAAAGATTAAATGACCAATTCTGGCCAAAATAATCCTGAACAAAAAAAAGCAAATCAGGAGAGATTTTGTGCAAATGCTGCAGAAAAACAAAAACATGA
The DNA here is from genome assembly GCF_002775205.1 of Xiphophorus maculatus. Taxonomy (NCBI): domain Eukaryota; kingdom Metazoa; phylum Chordata; class Actinopteri; order Cyprinodontiformes; family Poeciliidae; genus Xiphophorus; species Xiphophorus maculatus. Next base: position 925,486 of record NC_036458.1, read on the forward strand.
GACACTTTTCATTTTCTTTTGAAGTTATTGCTCTTAATTTAAATCAGGCTTGAAAACTGCATGTAACCATTTCATTTCATTTCATTCACAGTCAGAGAACCGATGATGAGAAACCAAACGTACCGTGATCCTCAGTTCTGGGTGATGCTTTTTCTGGAAAGACAAAACGGTTCAGAAGTTTGTTGAAGCATTTAAAAAATGAACAAAAGAAGTTGTTTTAATAGAAGTGAGATCTGAACTGACCGTGGAGGTTTGGAGATCTGGACCAGTTTCTGCAGAGCAACTGGGAATCCACCTGCAGACTGGTGACGCTCAGCCCCAGTCCTGGTTTTATAGGAAGTGGCTCTGCAGCGAAATGCTCCTTTTTCATGTGCAGCTTGATAAATTCATGTGGGAGTCTGTTAACATCTGGACCTGATAGCGCCTCCACCGTCTCCCAATATGATCTCATTTGAATGAAAAGTGTTTGGACAAAAGAAGGCTTTCTGCCAACGAGAGCTTTTCCAGGATAAAGGACGTGTTCAGTTAGTGGATCTTGTATAAGCAGGTAAAACCGTTGGAAACGTGAATAATAATGTAGAACAGCAGAGTTTCAGTCCAGAGCAGAAGAGCTTCAGCCTTTCTTCAACACCCAAATCAAACAGACTGATTTCCTCTTCAGCACTGAAGTGATGGATGAAGGATTAGCATCAGCTGCTACATGTTTAGCATTGAGATGCTATTTTAGGCTAGCATGGCTTCACTGATAGGCTAACTCCTTTTAGCATATTTTGATACAACAATCTTTTCCAGCATTCAAACAGATAGAAGCAGAAATTAACCGAGAAGCAGCTTCCACCGTTTGTGCATCAGATTGACAGGCGTACCAGAAACATGTGAATACAAAGGTTCCAGCCAGAACAGTTTAAACATTAAAGGGATCTACGATTAGTTGTAACAATCGACTTTGAGAGATATTTATTTTAGATGTAAAAACAATACAGCAATAATACTGTAGATTGTTTAGTTTTTCTAAATTTAAATAAAATATTGTCACACCAACGTCGCCATGTTGTTCATGCTGCAATGTATTCTGGGTAAATGATGTACGCTAGGTCTGATTGCGCTTGCTCCATCCAGCCCAAACCGTGATGGGTAACGTCTCTAAGCCTTTTCAAATTGAACTGGAGCATTGAAATCGATGGGATTGTAAAAATCACAAGAGGTGATGAAGATGAGGAGAACCAAACGGAGGAAGAGGACAGAGCTGGAGCTGGTGTTTGCTGCTGCTGCTGCCTTCAGCTTCATAAATGAAACGATGAATGACATGTACCTCAGGTCGAACTGTGTGATCCGGTAAGTAGTTCTGTGGCTCTGTGTCCAGTTCTGCAACAGCTGGTTACGGCCTGGTGGGATTGGTGGTTTCATATTTAGTACCATTAGCATTAGCTCCATTAGCCTTTCAGTTGCTCTCTCACAGCAGTGAGGTTTAGGTTCTTTGTGGATGAAACCGTGGAGCTTTTGTCAGTTTCACTCCTACAAATGACTCAAAGTCTTCTGGAGAGAAATGTTGAGGCCAAAAATGTAGGTCATTTGAAAGTAGAATAAAAAGCGAATAAAAAGGTTCTGACGTTAGTAATTATCAACAATTAAAATCTAGGTGACTAATTTACCAAAATTAGCAGGTTAAATATTAATCCTCTCAATGTGACATCATCACCAGAACCCTGAGAAATGGATTATTGACCCTCTACATCTTAATGCTTCAATCCAGAAATTTTGCGCATGTTGGAGAGCAAAATGACTTTTCCTTTGCATCCGGTCCAAAGTGGCGCTGCTGCAGTATTTAAACTGTAACCTGGAGATGTGGGTATTATTGATTTAGTGCAGCTCACAACAGCAAAGGGCAAAATAACGTCAAACCGCTTTTTTCTTGCTTTCTGTGTCTGCTATGCTATGCAGACTAGTTGCCATAGCAACTGACAACAATGCCACTAGCAACAGGATTCAACACCAAAAAACACTCAACATTTCCCAAAACATTCAGTCAGTTGCAGGTTTGTTTTTAGATATGATTATTAATAAGTGATTTCAGTGGTAATTACTGCTGTTAGCTAAGCTAACACAGCTAATTTAAACACCTGCTCTACTGATAATCTCAGTTTAAGTCACCTTCTTTATTTTGTAACTTAACTGTTGAAATTGTCAAAGTCAAGCTAGAAAAACTGAATCTTTTCTCTGAACTGTTTTTCTTTATCCAAACTTTTTATGATTTTGTTATCTAGATGTCATGTTGCAAAGCACTGCGTTCATTTTCCTTACACTTAAAATTTAGTGTTATGTTGACAACTTAGCAGCTAAAACCAATGCTAGTCATCGTCGGCCCTCCAGCAGTGAGAGGGGGGCGGGGTCTAGCATGGTGACGTCACTCTGCAGACGGTCCATAGAGGATCTGTCAGTTTTAATCAAAATAACTAAAAACATGTTAGGATGGCAGATGGAGCGAATCCTGTGTTCTGCAGCACGAAGCTCAGACTGGAAGCTGCTGGTTTATGATCAACCTGGTAGCTGAAGGTGAAACCAGGAACAGGAACGCGGAGCCGACCAGAGGTTTATCGGATCACCTGACGTCCTGAAGACAAACGCTGCTCCTGTGTTCAGGTCAGACGTTTGTGGCGGGACGTCCTGCGGTCAGAGACGGACTGTGATGGAAGAACCGGCGGAGGAGGAGGAGGATTTGAATAGAGGAGCAACTGAACATTTGAATGCTGAGCTGGACCTTCATGTTATCTGGGTCAGAGGTCAAACAAGAGCCTTTCTGACTCATTTCCATTTAAACTGTTCCTCACTGGGCTGACCGCCACATTTTATATCCCTGGAATTATACACAAAAATTAATCGCTGTGTCATCCAGAAGCTTGTTACAGCTTTCACATTAAGAATCACTTCATCAAAAATACATAATTAAAAGAAAATAATTAAAAAGTTAAGTTGTTGGAAAATTGAGTGGAAGGAAGATAAATGACAACCACAGCCTTGAAAAGATTGTGACACAAAGTCCATTCAAAATGGCCGCCAACGGTGCAGGTGACCTGGAGGTCACAGAGCTTCCTGACCCTCAGGCTCGTCTCCTGCATGCAGCGCCGCATTGCTTCTCTACAGCCAGTCAAAAGTATTTACACTGCCTGGCCAAAAAAAAAGTCACCACCAAAAAATGGTCCCACTCTCTAATATTTTGTTGGACCGCCTTTAGCTTTGATTACAGCCCGCATTCGCTGTGGCATTGTTTCAATAAGCTTCTGCAGTGTCACAAGATTTATTTCCATCCAGTGTTACATTAATCTTTCACCAAGATCTTGTATTGATGATGGGAGACTCTGACCACTGCGCAAAGCCTTCTCCAGCACATCCCAAAGATTCTCAATGGGGTTAAGGTCTGGACTCTGTGGTGGCCAATCCATGTGTGAACAAGATGTCTCATGCTCCCTGAACCACTCTTTCACAATGTGAGCCCCATGAATCCTGGCATTGTCATCTTGGAATATGCCCGTTCCATTTGGGAAGACAAAATCCATTGATGGAATAACCTGGTCATTCAGTATATTCAGGTAGTCAGCTGACCTCATTCTTTGGGCCACAATGTTGCTGAACCTTGACCTGACCAACTGCAGCAACCCCAGATCATAGCACTGCCCCCACAGGCTTGTACAGTAGGCACTAGGCATGATGGGTGCATCACTTCACCTGCCTCTCTTCTTACCCTGATGCGCCCATCGCTCTGGAACAGGGTAAATCTGGACTCATCAGACCACATGACCCTCTTCCATTCCTCCAGAGTCCAATCTTTATGCTCCCTAGCAAACTGAAGCCTTTTTTTCTGGTTAGCCTTACTGATTAGAGGTTTTCTTACGGCTACACAGCTGTTCAATCCCAACCCCTTGAGTTCCCTTCGCATTGTGCGTGTGGAAATGCTTTTGCGTTCACAATTAAACATACTCCTGAGTTCTGCTGTTGTTTTTCTTCGATTTGATTTGACCAAACCTTTAAGTAATCGCCGATCACGATCATTCAGGATTTTTTTCCGACCACATTTCTTCCTGGAAGACGATGGTTCCCCACCATCCTTCCAGTTTTTAATGATGCGTTGGACAGTTCTTAACCCAATTCTAGTAGTTTCTGCAATCTCCTTAGATGTTTTCTCTGCTTGATGCATGCCAATGATTTGACCCTTCTTAAACAGACTAACGTCTTTTCCACGACCACAGGATGTGTCTTTTGCCATGGTTGTTTAAGAAATGAGGAGTTACTCATTGCATCAGCTGGGGTTAAATAACTTGTTGCCAGCTGAAAGATAATCGCCTATGCAGAACTTATCCAATAGGAGGCTTGTACCTATTTGCTTAGTTAAATCCAGGTGGCGACTTTTTTTTTTGGCCAGGCTGTGTATTTTATATTCATTTACCTGCATGTAACAGTTGAAACTTCATATTTACTGACAGCTCAGTTCAAATCCCCAAATTATTTTAATTTGTCTGAACTTTATTCTTTATGGATCAACTTGTGAGAATATCGACCCATTTCTGTAAAAAAAAAACAAGACAAAATAAAAAATCATGATTAAATTAATTTGCCCAACTTGTCTTTATTGAAATTTAATGGGAATTAAATTGTTTCTTTGTAGAGATGGAGGCTGATCTGGTCAACGAAACAAACGCCTCATTAATTCTCTTCATCTGAAATGAGAACAAAAACAAATATTAATAACTAAAACTTGTATACATTTACTCAAAACAAACACTTAAATATGAAAATAAACATCTTAATTAACAAAAAAGTGAATTAAAGTCAGCAGGTAAACAAAACAGTAAGATTAGAATCTGATCAGCATAAAAGTCTAAAATTTTAATCTAGAGTAACTAAAACTTAAATCAATTTTGTTTTGCAGATAAATCGTCTAAATTTGTCCTTCAGGTTTTCATCTTTAGGTTTCTGTGAAAAAATTAATATTTTCATGAAAATTTGCTTAAAATTCTGTAAAATCTGGCCAAAAACCGTCTCAGTGCTGCCCCCTCTGTGTTGAACAGTGGAACTGCAGCTGACTTTTCCTGGTTCCAGTGTTGTAGTCAAGACGACCGAACCCGAGTCAAGACGACCGAACCCGAGTCAAGACGACCGAGACCGAGTCAAGACCACTGAGACCGAGTCAAGACCACGGAACCCAAGTCAAGACGACGGAACCCAAGTCAAGACGACCGAACCCGAGTCAAGACAACCGAACCCGAGTCAAGACGACCGAACCCGAGTCAAGACGGTCTCAGAAGTTCCAACGGTCCAGAAACAAATAGAAAACAGCGTCGTTGTCATAGCAACACGTGTCTGAACGATAAATTGTCACAGAAATGATAATGTTGTTGTTTTGGAGCCATTTCCAAGTAAAATGGTAATAATGGCATAATAATGCAAGAACACATTAGTGGATTTATTGTGAAAGGTCTAATGACAGGAAGTGGTTGCAGCGCCTTGTTACCGTGTGAACAAACTTATTTACATGTGATTTTAATTAATTTTTTATTCAAAGTAAAATCAGAATTTCATAACTGTGTTTTTTCAACAAGCAAAATATCAACACATTTTTCAGAACATTATTAATGTAAAGCAGCTTCTGTTGCTCCCAGTAAACAAACTGAAGCAACAGAGGAAGGAAATAAAAAACCAGGAGCTCACCTTCCTCCTCCTCGTCCTCTTCATCCTCCTCTTCCTCCTCCTCTTCGTCGGAGCTGAAGGTTCCCTCAGGCAGGCTGTAGACCCGGATCACTTGCTGTAGGAGACAAAGAGAGGCGATCAGGGCCGATGGGCCGGAGCGGCTGATTGGCCGGAGCGGCCGATTGGCCGGGGGTCCTCACCTTGTTGGGGTCCTTCAGGATCAGGTACTTGCCCTCGTCCAGCTTGCGGCAGATGTCGATGACGCAGCGCAGGATGCCCCAGGCGTTCTCCATGCTCAGGTTGATCTGGCTGGCAAACTCGTTGGGTTTGAACTGCTGGGTTCCCAGGATGACGTGGCGGGACGAGTCCTTCACGTGGTAGCGGGAGACGTACCTGCGGGGCGGGACGGTCTGGTTACGCGCCGACCTTTGACCCGGGAGCTAAAGCGGAGCGATCCTCACCCCAGCTTCAGGTACTCGGAGCCGGCCAGCATGGCGCAGCAGGTCCAGCGGGCCAGCTTGTAGCTGTTGTTCTTCAGCTCGGTGGCCAGGACGGCGCCTCTCTGGGAGTCCAGCTTCTGACGCCAGTCCACCCCGTTACAGTACTGGGAACAAACCACAGGTCCAGTTCAGCTCCAACTCAACTCCATCAGGGAGAAAAATAAAAACTCTGTGGTTGTTTAAATATGGAAGAAAAGGCTGGACCTTCAGGATTTCACCTTTTTTTCTCATTTTGTGCTGGAAGTACAAACAACATTTTAACCAAAGTTTAGAAATCGGGGAACAGGAGGAAACCCCCCAGCATGCTGCCTGGTCATAACATTGTTCTCACTCATTTAGTTACTCTTTGCATACAATTGAAAACGTCTCCACCTGGTGGTCAGGGTGTGAACTGCTGCAAGCCATAATGACAGACGGCCTTCAGATTTTTCAGTCATTTAAAAAATCCAATCAGACAGAAAATATTCTGTTAACCCCTCAGTGGTAGTTAGAGACACTGCCACCTGTAGGCGAGAATAAGAATCACTTAAACCAAAAGTTTTGAGTATTTTTGATAAAAATTTGCAATAAACTCACAATTATCCACTAGCATGAAATAATGTGGAGAGCTGATGATTTTGCATTAATATCTGCGACCAACTGGAGTTTTATGAACAGGAAACTTTGTGTGAATGTTTCTGACAGGAAGTGTCCAGCAGCCTGGCGGCGCGGCGCGGCGCGGCCTCTTACCCTGGAGTCCCACTCGTTCAGCGTCTTCACGTTGATGAACGACACTTCTCCACTGGCGCCGGTCATCACGCCGTCGTGCTCACAGCGCACGATCAGGTCGATGTCTTCCCCCAGCTTCCAGTGGCGGTACCTGGATCATATAGTGGATCAGAACCGCTTCGGTACCACACAGTGGATCAGAACCGCTTCGGTCGCTACCTGTACGCCACAGACGCCACCTCGCTCTTGTCCATGTCCTCCTCCACAAACGGGTTGGAGTTGGGGAACTTGTGTCTCTCTCCGCCCTGAACGCAAAGGATGAAACGTGATTGGTCGTCAGCGTGAAGCCGTGGGCCAGGTGGGGCCGGGGGGCGGGGCTTACCATGCGTAAACACTGCTGGCTGAAGTTGTGGTTGATGTAGGTGGCCTCCATGGCCAGGTTACGGGGGGAGTTGAAGGAGTTCCCTTCGTCCTGCGGAGGCTCGTTGGCCGTTTCGCTCACAGTCAGCAGATCTGGAGAAAAGGACGAACAAACACCTGAACGGGACTTCCACCTGAACGGTAACCTGGACAGGTCCAACAGGGTCGTTTAGTTTCAAATGGTTTTCATGACTGTAGGAGGGAACTTGGAATCCCACAGATTCAAACTCAGTATCTGGTCCTGAAGCCGCGGCGCTAACAGCTGCTTCAAAAACTCCAAAGAAACACAAGTAACCAGAGTTGTTGCTTTTGTAAAAAAGTCACTAAGAGTTTTAAAAGTTGCTAAGTTGGTACCAGAACTTCCCTCAACCCGACCCTAATGACTCCCTACACTCAGCTACATGCTTGGCCACGCCCCATATCTTGGCTCCGCCCACATTTGGTGGGATTTTTGGTGTCTGCAGACCAAGTAGGCGTTTCCAAAAAACAAAAAGGCGTCTCAAGAACCACACCTGATTGGACAAAATTAATGACCGTCTTTGGAGTTTTTTTCTTTAAAAATATGGCTAGCTTAATTATTGTTAGCATCAGACTTTCATTTATTTATTTAGCTTTCTGTTGTAACTTATTAAGCAGTTAGATATAATAACAGCAGATAGATTTTATCAGCTGGACCAACTTTAGCAAAGTCTTCATAACTTCTCACAGAACTTCAGCTTGCATTTCAAAATAAGAGCATCAACTTATACACTGTTTTCACAACTAACTGAATCGACTTCTCTAAGATATTTACTAGTAAGGAGGTTAAACGTTGATTCAAAAAATAAATCCATTTTGGTTCCTGAAATAATGTGAATCTAAAAACAAAATGATCATTCAAAAAATAATATTACTTAAACTGAAACATCACTGCAGAGAATCACCTGCTGAATTGCTCTAAATTTACCTGGGGGCGGGGCTAAGCGTTTTTGGGAGGGGCTAAGAGTTTGGGGCGGGGCTAGCTCCGGTTTAAAGTTGCACTAACAGCGTTCAGCTCCAGAAAGAAAGAAGCTCTGAATTGGAAAAGCAGACATTCAGCTGAACATTGTCAAGAAAATCCGAGCTCATCCCACTTCCCCATGCTGGAGATTTTAGTTTAACAGTAATAATAAATAAAGTTATCTTTAAAATGAATCACTCAAGTGACATCAAGGCCCAACAGTAGACTTAAGTGTCAATAAATTTAGTTTAACAGTAATAATAAATAAAGTTATCTTTAAAATGAATCACTCAAGTGACATCAAGGCCCAGCAGTAGACTTAGGTGTCAATAAAATAAATCTGGTTGTGTGTGTTGTTTTTGTCTCATGCAAACTTTGCTTTAATTCTACTTTTTTCTATCTAATCATAAGAAATCATAGTCAGACAGAGAGAGTCATTAAACAGGAAACGCAGGTTTCCTGGAAAAAGAGGAAGTAAGTTCCAGCCTGCAGATTTATAAAAAATAGCTGAGACTATTCCTTATTTTAAATCATGAAAGTTTAAAGAATGAAATCTAAACATTTTGGTAATTTGATAAGATTCAAAGTAAAATACTTATATTAATATTGGTTTACTTGTAATAATATTTACACGAACATTTGTGGGAACAGTTACAAGAAAAACAAGTAACTGTAACTTTGGCATCAAATAATTAGAATCATGTATTATTCTTGGTTTCTTTTCAGAAAAACATCTGTAATAACTCACATTAAGATTATAATAAGTATAATTAATAAGTTATGGTTATAAAATCATAAATGAATGATAAATCAGAGAAGCTGAAGAAAATAAATGTGATATAAGTTATGGTTATAAAATTATAAATGAATGCTAAATCAGAGAAGCTAAAGAAAATAAATGTGATATAAATGTGATTTTGACATTGAACTTGAAATGGTGTAAAAATGTGTAACTGCAATTAAACATCACTGATATGTTGGAGGTAGAGAGTAGGTGAAAGGTGAAAGGCAAGGAACTAACAGGAGAGCAGAGATGATCAACGCCTTATTTAGAGAGTATGTGAAAGGTTGTGCAGGCAATGGACATAGGAGGTTGAGCAACCCTGAGACATTAGCACAGACATCAGGAAATGTCTGTAAGACAGTGATGGATATGAGATCATCTGTCTGAGCAGTCAGAAACCCTATAAAAGGTGAGTGCAAAAGAGGAACCGTTCGTTGGATCCTCCGGGCAGCTTCGAGCCAAGAGATGGACAAAGAACTCTGCAGCTGAAGAAGAGCCGGGGCCACGGAGCCGAAGACTGTCCTGCTCATGCATGGGGACCAACCCGTCTGGCCCACAACCTGTGGCTTCGAATCGCACTTCTCTCATCGGCTGGGTTCAGACCCCAAAGACAAAGATGAAGACAAAGGCAAAGACAAAGAAGAAGAACTGGTGCCTTCCTTCCTGCCAGCACCAAGTCCTGTGTGACCTCACCATCCATGCGGAGAGGAGGCTCATCAGACCTACAGAGATTCCTGCCTTCGCTGATCAACATCTTCCTCCTGCTGCAACACCTTCTTCATCATCAGACCTGCGGAGATCCTGGCCTTCATCGATCGGCGTCTTCCTCCTGCTGCAACACCTTCTTCATCATCAGACCTGCGGAGATCCTGGCCTTCATCGATCGGCGTCTTCCTCCTGCTGCAACACCTTCTTCATCATCAGACCTGCGGAGATCCTGGCCTTCATCGATCAGCGTCTTCCTCCTGCTGCAACACCTTCTTCATCATCAGACCTGCGGAGATCCTGGCCTTCATCGATCGGCGTCTTCCTCCTGCTGCAGCACCTTCTTCGTCGTCGTGCCAGGTCTGGGGTTCGAGGCGCCAGGCTCCGTCCGTCTCTCTCAAAGGTTCCTTTTTTAGTTCTCAGTGTCAGCAGTAGGGAAAGATAGACTAGATGATTGATTTTACTTATTTGATTATTTCTGCTACTGAATTAAGCTGTACTGACCCTTGCAAAAATGCCTTACTAATAAAATATTTAGCATAAAGAAAATCTAAAAGATGTTGTGGACATTCAGTTAATGAGTCACCTTAAAGTTCTTTGATGGTTGTAAAATAGCTGTGATGTTTGATTCTGGAGAGGAAGAGGTGGAAAATGTTTTATAGGTTGCTGGTAGCCCAAATTTAAAACAACATCCTTGGGACTCGCCCGAGTCACTAAAACCTACCTGGTTCAATAACAAATGCAAGTTGTAAAATAGAGAACGAGCGACCGTTAACAGGTGTGCTCTGTGAAACTAGTTGGCTGTAGGCTGCTCAGTCTGGCTAATTCACAGAGGGAAGAAGGGTGAGACACCTGGATGTAGGCCGTTAAAAATCAGGTGAATCGTTTCTCGAAACCAGCTTAAACAGAGTTTACTTCAGTTCTGGACAGGGTAAATCCCGGCAGATTTAGGAAACTCAATTAACCCGTTAGATGGAGAGCTGGTAGCACATCTCCCCTCTCAGAAGAGGAAGCAGAGAGTGAGACAGTAGAGACAGAAAGGAGGGGGGGGGTGTTGCGCAACAACAAGTGGCGCCCAACGTGGGGCCCAGACTAACAGAGTAGGAGGGCCCTATGCCAAGTCAGTAAAAACAGATGTGAGACTCTGAATAGCTCACTTGGGTTACTAACTCTTAGGGAAAAGAGTTAGTGGTGACTGATAAGGCCATCAGTCACAACCCTCGCAGTAACTGTATAGCGTACAGGTGAGGGAAAGCTTCTACTGAGGATAAATGACCGGATCCAGACAGTGAAGCTAGTAGCCAACATAGTCTAGACCCATCCCTGCTCGAAGGCTAAAGAGAGGCTTTGGGGGATAGACAACTCGAACCGACAGAGAGACGGAGTGATGGATGATCACTTCGAGGAGGAAAATCTGGGGAAGAAACCGGAGGAAGCCGGCCGTCCAGATCCTTTGGAAAATGAGGAGACCTCAACAGAACTGCATCAGCTTTCTGCACAGCTACCCAGGGCACCCAGGGCAGCGGATGGAAGGTTTGTTCATCAAGAGCACAGTCCCATGGGGTTCAGTCTGCATGGACGTAGCAGAGCCAATGGGGACAACAAGAAAGAGAGGTGAGAAGTACCTCTTGGTGCTGATGGACACAGTGACAACTGCTAGAAGAGCAGGTCTTCCCCTGCAGAGGAACTCCGTTCACGTCACAGAAAGCAGGGAGGCGAAGACACTTCTCCTTTTTGCTCAGAGAAGAAAAAGGGAAGTTGCAGCTCAAAGTGTCACTGAAAACAGGGCAGAGAGTTTGGATTAAAGCTCAAGATCGGCCTGCAACTACGGTGATCAAGCTGAGATTCAACGCCCGAGTTTTTGTAAAGCAAGTACTGAACTTCAACACAGTACTACTGATGAAGAAAGGGGTCCATGAGGAAGCAGTGCTCAAGCCAGTTCTTAGCTACAGCGAACCAGAACATTACGAGAAGATGGCCAGAGAATCAAGCACCATGCCATCCTACAGTAGACTGGCCACTATTACAGGAAGGTTGCCGTTCAAAGAACAACTTCAAGGCTTTGGACTGGGAGGGCCGTGAAGAAATTGGACTATGCTAAAGAAGAACTCCTGTCACAACCTGATGGATTAAACTGGAAAAGGGGCTGAAGTCGTGAGGAAGAAGCGGCGTCATAGAAAATCACCAAGATCAATTCTGTAACAAGGCAAGGAAGTCAGACCCAACACCTGGAAGGTATGGATGGAAATCTGTTTTTTAAAGAAAAGGAGATGCCATTTGTACACTGTGAAACATTTGAAGGTGGTTTAATTTAAAAATGAGAGTCCACCTGCTGCCTTGAAAATGTAGTTCAAGTCCACAAAATTGTTTTGGTTTTATCTCAGAAGTTAGTTTATGAAGTTGATTTAACAACACGAGACAAGTTATCTAGAATTTTTTTTGTCTTGAATTCTGCGTTTTACTTAATGCCTTAAATTTAAACAAAATAGTTATTTCACAATAGGAGGGAAAACTATTGTCACCTAGTAAAAGAGCAGACATTTCTCTGTTAGTTTCATTCACAATATTGAGATAAAGTAAATGCCTATTTTACTTTAGAATTATTTAGATTTTTGTTTCAAATTGCCTTAATAAAATTTCTGATCTGATAAAAAAAATTTTTTACATCACAATGAATTCTGCTCAGAAACATCTGGTATGAACAGGTTTTTTTTTTTTTTGATGACCTAGGAACTCTAGTTTATTCGACTCTTAGAGGATTGCAGAATGAATAAATACTTAAAACAACTTACAATTAAATTGATCTTTAATGGACTCACATTTAGATTTAAAATCTAAAACTTGCTGAATCTGTTTGACTTAACAAATAGAAGATAGTAGAAACAATTGAAGACGGCTCAGAGGTTTTACAGTGTATGTGTGTTATCAAACCAAACGCAAGCTGAATTCACCCCTCAATGCAAGGCATCAGAAGCTTATTTTATAAGCCTACAAGCAACCGGAGGACTTAATTGTGTCCCACACGATGGATTGCATCCACAGAGGGAACTGTTTTGTTTTTGTTTTATTTTTCCACCTTCATCACACTTCAACCTGGCTGTAAGTTTTGATGAAGGGGTCCAAAGACTGCAGTTTTTTAATTGGACAATTCCTGATGCCTCTGACAACTCCAGTACCCCTTAACGACCCCAGCTATGGAAAAGGATCATGATTACGGATAAAGCGTCATGATGCTTATGCTTTTTGCTTTGCTCTGCTGAACAGCCAGAATTTTTTTTTTTTTGTTTGAGGCCTTCTGTCTCAGCCCATCTTCCCTTCCCTAAAGAACCATCCCACATCCTGAAGAACCGACAGTTCATCCAGCGAAGGTTCCTGTAGAAGAATCAGAGCGATCCAAGTTTTCTTCGACATTCATCACCTCATGGGGGAAATCAAAACTCCAAGGAGGGGGTGTCAAGAGAAGTGGAGTTTTGATGACTACACTGAGCCCTCTGTGACAACTGAGGATGAAGAATCTGCATCTTCACATCCCAGACGAACATCTTCTCTTTCCAGGGGATGAGGACGGCGAACTGCAGGAGGGTGATGGACTCCCAGCATGTGAAAGGTCTGACCTCGTGGAGGGGGTGTCAAGAAAATCCGAGCTCATCCCACTTCCCCATGCTGGAGATTTTAGTTTAACAGTAATAATAAATAAAGTTATCTTTAAAATGAATCACTCAAGTGACATCAAGGCCCAGCAGTAGACTTAGGTGTCAATAAAATAAATCTGGTTGTGTGTGTTGTTTTTGTCTCATGCAAACTTTGCTTTAATTCTACTTTTTTCTATCTAATCATAAGAAATCATAGTCAGTCAGAAAGAGTCATTAAACAGGAAAAGCAGGTTTCCTGGAAAAAGAGGAAGTAAGTTCCAGCCTGCAGATTTATAAAAAATAGCTGAGACTATTCCTTATTTTAAATCATGAAAGTTTAAAGAATGAAATCTAAACATTTTGGTAATTTGATAAGATTCAAAGTAAAATACTTATATTAATATTGGTTTACTTGTAATAATATTTACACGAACATTTGTGGGAACAGTTACAAGAAAAACAAGTAACTGTAACTTTGGCATCAAATAATTAGAATCATGTATTATTCTTGGTTTCTTTTCAGAAAAACATCTGTAATAACTCACATTAGGATTATAATAAGTATAATTAATAAGTTATGGTTATAAAATCATAAATGAATGATAAATCAGAGAAGCTGAAGAAAATAAATGTGATATAAGTTATGGTTATAAAATTATAAATGAATGCTAAATCAGAGAAGCTAAAGAAAATAAATGTGATATAAATGTGATTTTGACATTGAACTTGAAATGGTGTAAAAAGGTGTAACTGCAATTAAACATCACTGATATGTTGGAGGTAGAGAGTAGGTGAAAGGTGAAAGGCAAGGAACTAACAGGAGAGCAGAGATGATCAACGCCTTATTTAGAGAGTATGTGAAAGGTTGTGCAGGCAATGGACATAGGAGGTTGAGCAACCCTGAGACATTAGCACAGACATCAGGAAATGTCTGTAAGACAGTGATGGATATGAGATCATCTGTCTGAGCAGTCAGAAACCCTATAAAAGGTGAGTGCAAAAGAGGAACCGTTCGTTGGATCCTCCGGGCAGCTTCGAGCCAAGAGATGGACAAAGAACTCTGCAGCTGAAGAAGAGCCGGGGCCACGGAGCCGAAGACTGTCCTGCTCATGCATGGGGACCAACCCGTCTGGCCCACAACCTGTGGCTTCGAATCGCACTTCTCTCATCGGCTGGGTTCAGACCCCAAAGACAAAGATGAAGACAAAGGCAAAGACAAAGAAGAAGAACTGGTGCCTTCCTTCCTGCCAGCACCAAGTCCTGTGTGACCTCACCATCCATGCGGAGAGGAGGCTCATCAGACCTACAGAGATTCCTGCCTTCGCTGATCAACATCTTCCTCCTGCTGCAACACCTTCTTCATCATCAGACCTGCGGAGATCCTGGCCTTCATCGATCGGCGTCTTCCTCCTGCTGCAACACCTTCTTCATCATCAGACCTGCGGAGATCCTGGCCTTCATCGATCGGCGTCTTCCTCCTGCTGCAGCACCTTCTTCGTCGTCGTGCCAGGTCTGGGGTTCGAGGCGCCAGGCTCCGTCCGTCTCTCTCAAAGGTTCCTTTTTTAGTTTTCAGTGTCAGCAGTAGGGAAAGATAGACTAGATGATTGATTTTACTTATTTGATTATTTCTGCTACTGAATTAAGCTGTACTGACCCTTGCAAAAATGCCTTACTAATAAAATATTTAGCATAAAGAAAATCTAAAAGATGTTGTGGACATTCAGTTAATGAGTCACCTTAAAGTTCTTTGATGGTTGTAAAATAGCTGTGATGTTTGATTCTGGAGAGGAAGAGGTGGAAAATGTTTTATAGGTTGCTGGTAGCCCAAATTTAAAACAACATCCTTGGGACTCGCCCGAGTCACTAAAACCTACCTGGTTCAATAACAAATGCAAGTTGTAAAATAGAGAACGAGCGACCGTTAACAGGTGTGCTCTGTGAAACTAGTTGGCTGTAGGCTGCTCAGTCTGGCTAATTCACAGAGGGAAGAAGGGTGAGACACCTGGATGTAGGCCGTTAAAAATCAGGTGAATCGTTTCTCGAAACCAGCTTAAACAGAGTTTACTTCAGTTCTGGACAGGGTAAATCCCGGCAGATTTAGGAAACTCAATTAACCCGTTAGATGGAGAGCTGGTAGCACATCTCCCCTCTCAGAAGAGGAAGCAGAGAGTGAGACAGTAGAGACAGAAAGGAGGGGGGGGGTGTTGCGCAACAACAACATTTAAACTGGAAGTCTGACCGAAGTCGGAGTTGTCCCTCTTGTCGAAGAATAGCTTGTTGCCGACTCTCTGGACGATGATGTCCCAGGAGTTGACTGAGCGTGTGCAGCACATCAGTGTGGCCAGGATGGCGTCGGTGGCGAACACATTGCCCTGCGTCTTGGCCAGCTGGAGACGAGAGACGGACAGGGTTGACCCGTTGACCTCTGCGGAGCGGCGCAGCCGTGAGGGGCGGGGCTTACCTTTCTGATGACCGGGTCGTCGGTGGTGGTGACGGTGTGGAAGATCCTCTTGATGCTCTTCAGCTGCTTCTCGTTGCGGGTGGTGATGCGGTCGAAGGCCTTGTCGTAGTATTCCAGCGCGCCGCAGCACTCTCTGCAGGAAACACAGCGCCGCTTCAAGGCTCTGCCCCCAAACCACAGGGGGTCACCCTCAGGCTCCGCCCCCAAACACACAAACCACAGGGGGTCACCCCCACCTCTGCTTCACATGTAACAAAATTGGTGTCAAACGTACATTAATGCTTTCAGAGGTCATCAGAGGTCATCATCAATATCTTCGAAGCAAAAGCAGCAAACGTTTTCATTATTAGGTTTGAGTAAACTGGGGGGGGCTGGTTGACCTTTCATGACCTCTGGAAACATTAATATCCTTAAAATGACAGCGGCTCAAACCATTTTTGTTGCATAAACGTAGTCGGATTAATTTTGTTTGATTTAGCGACGATGAGCGGATCGGCGCCACCTACATGTCGACCGGGTCGGACACCTCCATGTATCTCATCTTCATCAGTCGGGGGAAGTCCATCTCCTCCTTCACCTCCCAGTCACTCCGGACCTCCACTGACGAGTCTCTGGGCTTCAGCTGGGCCTGCAGCACAAACACACCCAGAATTATTCAATAATCGATTGATCCCAATTAATCATTTCAGTCCTAAAACATTTAAACTATTTCTTTTACGTGTGTCTTATTTGTTCTGTGTAACTTCATTTATTTCTTCTGAGTCATTTCAGATTTTATTGTTTTAAGATTTTTCTTTAGTTACATTTCAGCGACTTTTAAAACTAAATAAGCTGCTAAAAATATTACTAAATGTTAGAAAAAAGATTTTGATTATTTCAATAATCGATTCATCATGAATGCATGAGTATATGAAAGCTTTAAGATGAAAGCTGTGATGATAATAGTGATGTTTAATCAGCTTTCTGTTGCTGATATGAAGGAATAATGATTTTCCTGATGAACTTTGATCAGATTTTCAGCAGTTAGCTCACATTCATTTTATCCACTACTTTTCTTCAGCGTCAGTAAAACTACCTGAGACTTCTGGTCCCACTTCTGTCGGACTCCAAACTGCTTCTGGAACTTCTTCTGCAGACGCATCCGATCCCTGAACACAAACCGGCGTTAACCCGCTAGTCCCCACCGACTGTCCGCCCGGCGCCATCAGGCAGGTCTCACCTCTCCTTCTGCTTGGCGCTCTTCGGGAGCGTCTGCATGTTGAACTGGGTCAGATTCCTGCGGTCTTTGTCTCTGCGCAGGTTCCTCTGTGGAAATAGTTACAAAACCTTTAATCCGACTAGTTCTGCTGGTCCTGCTGGTTCTGCTGAGGTTCTGCGTTACCTGAGCAAAGCGCATGCGGTTCCTCTGGTACGCCGTCTTCTGCGTCTTGGCCGTGTCCACCAGCTGGAAGCTTGTCTCGTCTTCCTCGTGGAAGTAAGCGTACTGACTGCCGCCGCCAAACTGAGACGAATATTTATCTGAAAATAATAATAATAAGAGAAACCAGACTGATAACTGAAACGCATGACTGTAGGACCAAAACGATCCACAGAATGATCCTCGGTTATTAAAGTTCCTCCAGACGTCGTTAAACTGCGTTTTACCCTTTAGAGTTTTGTGCATCCGCCAGCTAGCTGTTAGCAAATGCTAAGCGCTGCTAGCAGCTGCAGAAGGAGGCTGACAGAACGAAGGGATCAATGAACTAAACAGAAAGATCCCACAGCTCAGCTGGTCCTCAAACGCCTCATCAGGAAACTTCCTGTCTCTGCTTGGAGCTAACGGCTAACGGGAAACGCTTTGCTCCGTTTGGAAAACTCTTAACTTTAGACATGAACCTGCTGATCAACACGAACTAAAATTAATTACAAATATCTGATTTAGAAAAAATTTATTTCATACTTCAAACTTCAGACTGAAAGTGATGTCTGAATTGTTTTTAATTTAAAGCAATAAAATGTTTTATTACTTAAAAAAGGATTAATTGTTCATTAACAGCATTTTCTCTTTCTTCTAGCTTAAGAAGCTACAACTGAACAAGTTTTCGATTGATTACTTGGTTAATAATCAAAATAATCAATAGATTACTAATATTTAACCTTAAAATAATCATTTCTAAAATATAAACTAGAGCTGCACCGATTGCAGTTTTCTGGCCGATCTTTAAAAAGCCTGACCTGATTCTGGTTTTCTGTCTAAAGGTTGCTCTTCATATAAAACTGTTTATCACATGTTTATCACATGTTCATCTCAAGCCGCTGTTTCACTCACTCGTGTATCTCTTGTCTTGGTAAGTTGCTCCGGTCCAGTCAGCAACCTGCCAGAACCAGAACACACAAACAGTGAGGAACCGACTGGAGATCAGAGCGGCTCAGACAGAACAAACCGATCACCGATCGTCAGGCAGGACGAACCGATCACCGATCGTCAGGCAGGACGAACCGATCACCGATCGTCAGGCAGAACAAACCTTCCCCAGTCGGTCTCCTTTGCTGAACGGTTGGTACGGCATGTCCTTGAACTTCTCTGGGACGGCGCAGGGGCCCCATCCGGACGGGTTGTCCTGGATGACAGGGGCGTGAAACTTCGCCATGACCTGACGTCAAAACAAACAGATGGTTTATCAGTTTTGCACTTTAATAATCAGCAGATTGATCTGCGTATGGCCAGGGTCTCAGATCGGAGCAGCACTCATTTCTCCAGCAATGAACTCAAACACAGAGCATTGATCGGATTGCGCAGTGGGCTAATCATCACCGACCCGTGAAGGAGTGAAAGAAGTCTGCTGTGATTTAAGCTGGAAATATTTTCTACTAATGGATTAAATTAATTTATTCTTCACACTGAATCATTTCTGTACAGTTACATCAGTGAACCTGCAGAAAAACAGAAAAGTTTTACTAAACTGGTTTCCTTGGTGACTATGTGGTTATAAGGAGAAAATATTAATTTAAACAAAAAAGACATTATAAAGATAGGTGTCAGTAAAATTTATTTAAAACATTTTAATTTCCATTTGTGATTGTTATGCTTTTTAAAGAATTGTAGCTGCACATTCAGAAGAGAATTAAACAATGTAAGCAGACATTTCCAATCTAATAGCAAAAAAATAAGATCAGCATAACTTTTATAAATTTCTATGAATAAATAAATCAGCTCAGAGTAATTGACAAGCATGTATGATAAAAAAAAAACATTCAACATTTAGACCGGGAATAAACATATCACTTTTAATCAACTTACAATGCAGCTGATTACTTTCACAGTCCAGAAAAATCTAAATATGGTAATATCAATATGAAATTTTTCAGAATCAGATTTTACGTTTGAATAACGAAAATGATTTTTACGTTATTCAAACATCAATGTCACAGAAAAATACGCACACATGACGGCAGATCCAAAACTATTTTGGTTTATTTGTATATTGAGCAGCAATTATTATCGATCCTGTTTAAATAATATTTAAGCAGGTTTTCACAGTAATTCTTAACCTGGACTGAACCTGTTCACTAACTTTACCTGAACGTTCTGTAGTTTCTCATTACACAAGAAAATGAGTTTACATGAAAGTTTCCGTCTCTCCAGATGGAAATAGTTTTAAATTTCGCATTTTTAACATTTTGGCCTCAACTAAGGCGGCTCTTCTTGCCAGGTGGCTCCGGCTGACGATGCTAAGCTAACTAGCTAACTAACTAACTACGGAAACCTTCCGGCGATGATCGACTTCATCTCAAAACATCAACAGAAGCGGGAGCAGATTTCACATCCTTCTGTGTTTCATTCAACTCTCATCTTTACCTGCAAACCTTTCCGTGAGAAATTCAACCCAAAAGCCTTTACAACGATGTAAAAACCGACGGAGCGCCGGCGTGAAAGGAAGTGATGAAACACGACGAGGCACAAGGCACTTCCTGCCGAAACTGAAGAGCAGTTGGCGTAAAATATAAAAATGGCGGTTTAACGCTTGTTATTAAGTTTTCGCAAAGTTTATTGTAGGTTTGATAAGCTAAATATAAACTAATCTGAATAATTCAGATTAAAGTACTTGTTCGCTATAAAAAATAACAAAACTACGGTAGTCCCTTTCCACTTTGCAGTTTTTGTCCGTGACCACTAGATGGCACTAACGAGATATTTATGAACCACTTTAATTTGGCTCCACTTTGTTGCAGCAGAAAAAGTGTTTCGTAGTAATTAATTTAACAGTTGCAATGGTAACATAATAAACCCTCCGCTTTTAACGGCGCTGTAGACAGCAGATATTACCACTAGGGGGCAGAAAATCCATGAATAATAGAAATTTGACTTCAGTTTTAAAGTACCAAGAGTGCTAACATAAAGTATGACATAAGGATTAAGGAACAATATGATCATGTATTTGGAATCAACTTGTTTTTTTTGTTTTCTTATATAAAGAAAAATAGAGGGATTGTTGTGGTAGAGAAATATTTGTTTCAGTGTTTAGTAGTAAGAGATTCAGGCTGTTCATTAGCCTGCAGCCTGCAGGGAAACCAAAACAGATTGTTTCCAGGGTGTTTGAGGTCTGCAGCGACGTTAGCTGGCTTTTCCCTGACCTTTGACCTGTAAAAGTCCTGGATGGAGCCCTAATGATCCTCTCTGCAGGTTGGTTGCAGTCTGGTTCTGTCATGTTCTTCAGATGAGCCAAACCACAGAGTAATGGACAAACACTTAATACTTAATTTATTTGTATTTTTCTTTAATCAGAATAAAATCACATTGAGATTAAAAATCTCTTTTTAAGGAGTTCAATGGGAGCAACTAATAAAACAAAGAAGTTACACAGTTAAAATTTTTTAATGTTTTACGGTTCTGAGAAAGGCAGAAGTTGTTTAAGAAAAGAAGAAACAAATATGAATATTAGTTTTTATAGCATCTTTTTGGAAGCAGATATTGTAAACATTTTGAAAAGTTGCTTTGTTATTTTCCTTCTGTTTGTTCTCAACAGGAGCTGCAGCATTTACAAAATAAAAGTCTGTCTAAGTGGAACGTTGCTCATGCGTCTGAAAGGTCAGAGTCTGACATGAAGCGTCTGGGTTTGTCGTGCGTCTTAGCGGCTTCCTGTTGGATGCTGTGGCGGCGCTCAGGTGATTAATGATGCTGCCATGTTTGCACATCTGCTGAGTCTTTGCTTAAACGTCAAAGAATCTCTGTGACTGTAAGGTTTAATCCTAGAGCAGCTCTAGGATTAAACCTGATTTCCCATCAAACATGTCGCTGGGCGTCCCTCAGGGATGTGACAGCAGACGCTCAGCTTGGTGTGTCTGTAGATATGTGGCTGTTATTTTTACCGTCTCACTGAGTTACATGGAAACATCTGGAAAATAAAAACAGAAGAACTCAATAAGAGCAGGCTGACCTTTTCCTTTTCACAGAGCTGCAGCAGGAAAAGCTGCAGCAGCAGGAAAAGCTGCAGCAGCAGGAAAAGCTGCAGCAGCAGGAAAAGCTGCAGCAGGAAAAGCTGCAGCAGGAAAAGCAGCAGCAGGAAAAGCTGCAGCAGGAAAAGCTGCAGCAGGAAAAGCTGCAGCAGCAGGAAAAGCTGCAGCAGGAAAAGCTGCAGCAGGAAAAGCAGCAGCAGGAAAAGCTGCAGCAGGAAAAGCTGCTCTCTGTTTTCAGAACAGCAGCGTTTAAAGAAACCTTCCAGTTTCTTTAGATGGAAAAAATAGTTTATTTTAAATTATTTATAATTCAGTATTTATTCAGTATTTGCAACGTTTCAGTTTCTCCACATTTTGCTATCTTACAGACTTTCTCCAAATTCTTTTAAATTATCTTAAAATTTCTACACACCAATTATGACATTTTAATGTTTTTGCAAATTTATTCAAAATAAAAACCAGCCGTCTTTAGGCAGTTTGTCCTGTTCTTTGTAATTCTGCTTAAGCTATCGATAACTATGATAATTATAAGCCTGTCGCAATAATCAATAATCAATAAGCAATGAATTTCATGATAAAACAACCTTAATAATTTCCATAAACATGATTTATCGTTTTGCTGTGGATGGTAAAAGTTTCCATCTGGAGTTTTAGTTTCAACTGAATGTTTTTTAAAGGATTGTTTTGTTTAATTTATAATTCATTTTAATTTTTTGGGGATATTTAAAATGTCTTCCACTTCCAGAGTTAAATGTTCTTACAGTTTGAAGTTTGGGAATCTGTTCTTGTATTATTATGAATTATTATATATTATTACTTGAAAATGGTGTCAAAACAGCAATATTATCATTTATCAGAATAACTTCTGGGATAATTTATCATCACTAAATTAGTTTCTAGCTTCTTATTCTTTATTCAATCTGTTTAAACTGAGTTTTCTCATTTTGACTCATTAATCCTCCATCACAACATTTCATAAACTATTTTCTAATATTAGATATATAATATAGCCATACATTCCCGCAGGCAGATTGTTTTTGTCAGATATTGATCTGACTGAATGTGAAAGAACAAACAGTAAAACTGAATATTAATTAGATTAAGCAGAAAAACCTGCATGAATTAACATTTGATCTGCTGAGTAATTCTGATGGTTTTTAATGCCTGGTTGACTCATCATATCACAAACATTCATATTTTCTGCCATCCTGCTTGTTGTTCAGAGAAACAGCTCAGATTTAAACGTCCAGCTCTCTTCATATTGACCTTTGACCCGAAGCAGGCTGCAGACTGAAACCTAAAATATGACCAGTTTCTGACTTTGTCAGATGTTTCAACTTAATGTCTGTTAAAACATGAAATGTCAAAGTCTTTACTTGTCTTCTTGTATCTGACACTTATTATTATTATTATTATATTTAATTGGCTAAAACATAAAAGCTGTATGAGGAATGAGAGCGTTCTCATTCTCACTGTTTGTGTTGCTCAGGTTTCATCTGGACTTTAGTGTCTTATTCATCATTTACATTTTGCTCAGATTTGCATGATTATTTTTCCTCCTGCCTCTCTTTTGTTTTTGTTGTCTCAGCTGGTTTATCCTCCTAATTATATTTTATATTTGATTATTTTTCTGCGTCTCTTCCAGAGAGCAGTAATCTCTCCTCCAGCTGAAAACAGCAGATTCACAAAAACATTTGATTCCATGAATCCTGAATGGAAAAACTGCAGCAGAAACGGAACGAAAACAAAACAGTTCGGAATTAAAGTCAGTCAGGCTGCAGAAACCGTCCTACTGGGAATCTCTTCCATCTTACTGGGAATCTCTTCCGTCCTACTGGGAATCTCTTCCATCTTACTGGGAATCTCTTCTGTCCTACTGGGAATCTCTTCTGTCCTACTGGGAATCTCTTCCGTCCTACTGGGAATCTTTTCCATCTTACTGGGAATCTCTTCCATCGACGCTTCAGAGGAGGTGCAGGTTTATTTCTCAACTCTCAAAGCAATAAAAACTTCCACCCTGTTTGCATTAGTGGACCAGGGATTTTAAAAGCCTCTGTAATTTGTGAAAACACCGTGGTAAACCAGTAGGGAACCAAACAGAACTGGTCTGTTTGACTGGTTTCCATTAGAGACGAGCTGATGTGTTCCAGTCATGCTTCTGCTAAAAACAAAACTAAAAATTGAGCAACATCCCGTTAAGTGAAGTTGATTCTGGCTGTGTGTCTCATGTGGCTGAAGCTGGTAGGCAGACGGAGTCACAGCAGCAAAGTCTAATAAAGAACTACAGTATTTATAGCTGAACACACTCAGTAGTAAACAGCCCACACACACACACACACACACACACACACACACACACACACACACACACACACACACACACACACACACACACACACACACACGCACACACACACACACACACACACCTTTCTGCAGAGATCAACTGAAAAGCATAAAACCATCATTCCAGGCACATTAAACGCCATTGACTGACTGGGAAGTTTGTAGAGATCTGTGTGTGTGTGTGTGGGTGTGTGTGTGTGTGTGTGTGTTGCACACTTAGCTCCAGCTCCGTTTTCTTGTTGAAGTCATGAATGAAAGGCCGGAGAGTGAGACTGTGACAGATGATTTTTGTCATATTCTTTGATAAAAACAGAGTTAGTCTTTTCTTCATCCTCTTCACACATTTACTCTTCCAAATACGTTTCTAAACTCAGAAAATAAAACTTGTTGCATAAATTAAAAGATTTCTGAAGGACTGAAAACTTTCATCTTGAAATGATAATAATAAAAATCCACCCTGTTAAGTAAAGCACAAGTAACTTTAATGATAATATTTCGATTAATTAATCACACAGAATGTAACGCATTAACATTTTTTAACACAATTAATCACAAATGTTATTTTACATACAAAAATCCCGAGCAGGAACCTTTGTATTGTGTTTCTGGTACGTCCCTAAACCTGACGCACAGCTACGTTCGCTAACAGCGATGGAGGATGAAGCTGCTTCTCTCTGGTCCATTAGGGGTTAATTTCTGTTTCTAAAGCATCTGATTGGACGCTGGAAAAGATTGTTGTTGGTTCAAGTTGTAATAAAAGTAGTTAGCCTAGCAGGGAATCTATTCAAGGCTAAAATAGCATCGGAATGCTAACATTAGCTAATGCTAATATTAGCATTAGCATAAGAAGCTCCATGAATGATCAGGACTTCCTGAAACTCTTTGCTCCAATCTGGAGATCAGACTAAAAACTATAAATATCTTTGTTTTTGAGCTCACATGTCTGTTTATTTAATCATTTTGCAGCAAAAATGTGTTTTTATTTTGAAATATTGCTCATTTTGACAATATATTATGGTTGTATGTTTTTGACTAAAATGCAATTAATTAATTGCAGACCCTGTTAATTAACTAAATTTTTGTTTTAATTGAGTCACACCAATAAATATAACATCTCATAATGCTATATTTATATCATATCATTGTTAGATAATAATGATTACGAGATTAAAATCTGAGATTTTATTTAATAAATTTGACAGCTCTGACTTTGCGTCTCATGAACATTAAATCTCATAACTTTAAATATGATCATCATATGTCATGGACTAATACTTTATAAATATCCTAACTCACTTTTCACTGGAGAAACTCAAACTAGTTGCTGCTAATTTTTGCCATAATAAATAATCTGAGTGGCTGAAAACTCAGAACCTTTATGCTAATATTCTGTCCTGCTTATTCCTGCATGTTTTGACATTTCTCTGGTTTGGGAATCAAACTTTCTCGGCCTTTTCTTCTTCAGCTTGAGGCGCTGAATGTTTTCATGCTGCTGCTGTTTCATTCTAGTTCAGTGTCTGACGCAGCGACCGGACCGGACCGGACCGGACCGGACCGGATCTGGAGCTGTGACGCTGCCAGGCTCATCTGCTGAACAATAACATGTGAA
This sequence comes from Xiphophorus maculatus, assembly GCF_002775205.1. Classification (NCBI taxonomy): domain Eukaryota; kingdom Metazoa; phylum Chordata; class Actinopteri; order Cyprinodontiformes; family Poeciliidae; genus Xiphophorus; species Xiphophorus maculatus. Next base: position 950,748 of record NC_036458.1, read on the forward strand.
TCACACCTAAAGCTGCTGATTGAGACGCTCTGATTACACCGTAATGTGTCTCAATGTGAACCAACTGAATAACATGCAGCAGCTCGTTAGCGACTGTCTGACCTGAAGAGGAAAAACATCCAAATTACAGCTTCGCTTTCAAGAAACGAACCTACTGAACAACACAACAAAAAGCCACATAGATTCATTTTAAACAGCACCAATCTAAGCTGAAATATCTGTGATTATCTAATGAACATTCAGTTCTTAAAAATAAGAGTTGATGGAAAATTAATGTAGCCTGATGAGTTCAAAGGTTAAAAAAGCTAAAAGGACAGAAAACTGGAAAACATAGTTACAATGATATCAACAGCAGATAATATATAATGTCTGTAGATTGTTTGGTACTAAGAAAAAGTTGTTTTTTTTTTTACACCTTTTGACGCATAAATGAACTTTTGGTGAAACAGGAAGTCCTTAAAACTTTCTGGTCTAAATTAAACATTTCATCGTTCTGCAATAAAATCTTCCAGACATCTCAGAAGTTAATCTGCAGAGAACATGAGAGTTTGCAGAGCATGCAGCTGGACTGCGCAGTCAAGGGGGCGTGGCCTGCAACCAATGGGCGTGGTCTGCATGGCCTAGGGGGCGTGGTCTGCGCAGCCAAGTTTTTATAAGTAGAAAGATGTTTTGAATTCTCTCTGGATTTTCTTTTCTAACTGGAATGTGAAATTTGTTCTGAATGAGAATCATAAAAGCATCGCTCTCTAAAGAAAAACAAGAAATTCCTCTAATTTGACTGTTGACTCAGGGACTCTGTTTCTACCTGTTATTTATGAAAGAAATATTTCTCCAAATGTGCTAAAGTGCCACCGTGATGTAAAATTGCTTCCTGAAGCCTTTTAAAGGCTGACCTTCAGAGCGTTAGCTGCAACAACTGAACTGTGAAGGACTTTCGTTAACGTCAGACGCTCTGACAGGCGGTTCAGAAATCGATCTGAAAACAGAAACAAAACGAGAGAAATCCATGAAAATATTACAACAAACATCAGAAGAGTCTAGGAGTTAAATTACATATGAAGAAGCTTCACTGTTAAAGTTTAAATCTGTTTGCTAACTTTACTTTCTGATGATCTTTCTACAACGTTTTAAAAAAAAGAAAATAGCAACTTTTCACCCTGACAAAGATTTAACAAAACAAAGCAGTTCAAAAATGAACAAGAGGAAAATTCACAAAGCAACGACATATTTTTATTGTTTCTGCAGGTTTTGCTCCCATTATTGTTCTAAATAAAGAAACAAACGTTTCCATCAGTTCAGCAGGTTGCAGCCAATCACATCTAGATCTGCAGATCTGAAAGCTTATAGCTGGAGAAGAGGAATCTGGTTTTTATCGATCGAAATACCAATACTATCAATACCAAGGTGAGTATTGGTGTCAGATCGATACTAGCTTGATGAAATCAATATTTTTATTTCCAGTTTCTCTCACAGGACATTTCTGGAATTTGCTGACAGAGTTCATACCAGCGCATTAAAATCCCAAATATGAAAAATTCACTTTTTCAATTTCAGATCAGGATTTCATACTTTTTAAATGTTTACAAATATATATATAGATAGATACATAGATATAGATAGATATAGATATATAGATATGATACCACTATTGAAGATATTCAGTGATAATGATGACATCTCAAGAGAAACGTATCGGCGATACCAGCCCAGTATCGGTATCGATCCTTTCCCTTAGTTCAGACGGTTTAGTGAATTTTCCTCATATTTTCTGTTCAAACCAACATTTAACACTAAAGAGCGATAAAGGCACAGTTATACATCTAGATATGCAAACATCTACAGATTATAGTCATACAGACTGTACGAACTGAATGAATATTAAGTTATTTTTTTTATTTCTTACTTTACACTATAAATAACTTATCTCCAGTGAGGCGCTCTGGTCCGTGTTTTCCTCCGGCAGAGTTTTCACGCTTCCGTTTTTGGCTCCGTTCAGCAGCAGCGGGACTGTCGGAACCGACCCGGTCAGAACCGACCCAGTGAGGGCCGGCCCATTAGCCGGTTCCTTCCCTCTGGGCTCCCCGCCGCCGTCGCCCCGGTCCGGGGTCGGACTCTCCGCCGCTCTCTCCGCGGCCTGAGGCGGGAAGCCGCTGTTCCCGTTGTGGGTGATCTGGTAGATCTCAGTCATTTCAGACGCATCTTCCTCGTCGTCATCGTCCTGGCGGACGGCCCGCCGCAGGCTCTCCCTGGGCAGCAGCGCCCGCCGCCCCTCGTCCTGCTGCCGCGGACTTTCCGCCGGTTCGTGACTCTCCACCTTCCTGGTGGAGCGGCACAGAGCCTTCCGGAAACCTCTCTTGAAGTTGTCGGACAGGAAGCCGTAGACGATGGGGTTGGCGCAGCTGTTGGCGTATCCGAGCACAACCACGAAGTAGTAAAGGCCCTGGTAGTCCGACGGCAGAGACACCAGCAAATTGATGATGTTTAGTGCGTAGAAAGGCAACCAGCAGAAGACGAAGACCGCCACCACTATCACCACCATTCGCGTCACTTTCCGCTCCGACTTCCGCCTCTTGGTTGAAGTGGCGTGGACCTTTCTACCCGAACTGCGGATCTTGAAGACGATGAGCAGGTAGCAGAGGCAGATGATGAGCAGCGGGCAGAAGAAGCCCACGGTGGAGGTGTAGATGATGAAGGCGGCCCTCCAGATGTTGGCCGGTTGCGGCCAGCTGATGTTGCAGGTTCCTCCCGCCTTCTGGATGTTGGCGAAGATCACCACTGGCAGAACGACCAGGAAGGACAGAGCCCACACGGTGCCGTTCACCACTTTGGCCACCGGAGGGCGCCGCCACTTGGAGGAGCGGATGGGGTGAACGACGGCCAGGTAGCGGTCGACGCTCATGACGGTGAGGCAGAAGATGCTGGTGAACTGGTTGATGGAGTCGACGGTCATGACGAGTCGGCACATGAAGGGTCCGAAGGGCCAGGCCTGCAGCGAGTTCTGGACGGCCAGGAAGGGCAGGCCCAGCATGAACAGCTCGTCTGCGATGGCCAGGTTCAGGATGTAGATGTTGGTGACCGACTCGGTCTTGGAGTAGTGCAGCACGATGTGGATGACCAGCGTGTTGCCGCCCAGGCCGATGACGCAGACGACCACGTAGATCAGCGGGATGAGGACGGCGGCGGCGCTGGGCCCGGCGCCGTCCAGGGCGGTGGAGTTGGTGGCGTTGAGTAGCGAGTTCTGGTCGCTGTCGTTGAACAGGAACAGCGGGACGCTGGGCGCGGCCCCGCCCGGCGAGGCGCCCCCCATGTTGAGACGCGGCTGTCGCTCCGCTGGACGGAAAACCAGAGGCGGATTTTCCTCCAGGTCTGATTCACATCGGCTTTGTTCTCCAAGGTCAGCAGGTCCAGATCCAGATCCAGATCCAGATCCAGATCCGGTCTAAAGAAAAGCAGACGAATAATTAAACTTCAGCTTTATCCAGTTCAAAGATGAATAACATGAATAACATGAATAACATGACATCAAGAGCTTTCAGTTATTGAGAAATACGGCAAGATTAAACATTCAGAAGAAAATCTCTGATAATTTCATTTTTAAAAGATTTCAACTCATTTAATCCCAGCAGAGATTCGATCGACATGATGCCAATATTTCATCATGTTTTGTGTTTCCATGATTTTTATCTCAAACTCAACAAAAAATGTTTGTTAGTTTCTCTGTTAGCGACGGTTTGATGTTTCTATGATATTTTCAACTTGTTGCTGAAATGTTCTCTACATGAAACAAACAATAATCTGATCATATGAACATTTCTTTCTTTTTTCTGCCATAAAGTGTAAAGGGTTTAGATCTTGTTAAAGCTGTGATGACGGCAGCATTTCTCCCAGATTTTAATATCTCGTCTCTCAGCATCAAGTCAAGAAGCAATTTTAATTTAGCAGCCAAAAAACCCAAACTATAAACCATGTGAGCCTGCTGGTGGAAGCAGACAGGAAGGATGATCACTGCTGATTAGATAAACGTGGAGCAATTAAAGCCCGGCAGTTTGGAGAAGCTGCAGAAAAGCAGCAGAAACACCAGATTAATAAATAGATGCAGATATGGAAAATATGAGGAGGCAGAAAATTTATATAATAAATAAAACAGAAAACTGAAGTCAGAGAGACGAGCCTGGAGGAGTCCAGAACCAGAACCAGAACCAGAACCAGAACCAGAACCAGAACCAGAACCAGAACCAGAAGCTCTTTATTAAGTTTTCATTTAGTGGAGTTAATGTTGGGGAGTCGGGCTCAAACCACTGCTCTAGTTTTCCAGGCAGCCTGTTTATGCTCTGCTCACCGTCTCATCTCAGTCTGTTGCGTTTCGTCAGCCTCACCCCCCCAAAACCCCCCAACACTAATCCAACCCTAACCCTAATCCTAATCCTAACACCAACCCCCATGTCACCTCCCTCTCATTTCTTCCTCCAACATGTTTTATGATTCATTTTAAAATTATTCTATATAAACTGATTTTATGATTAAATATTTCAGAGCTTCAGATTTGAAATCATTTCTTTAAACTGTTGATTTAAATTTAAACCCATTTTATCCGTTTTCTCTGCATGGCTGCTTGCTGGTGTTTTTAAGAATTTAATATTCCATTTCTGTGTGAAATTATTTATTTTTATTCTCTCTTCTCTGTAAAGATGTGAAGATTTATAAATTCATCTTCCTCCCTCCTCCTCTTCCTCTCTCAGCTATCATAACATTCATTAAACAATTTTCCAGCAGCAGTTTAGCGTTTCGTTTAGAATCAGTTTATAACTTTGATTCAGAGAACCAGACGAGAAACAAACTCATTACATTAAAGCTCTGTAACAGATCCAGCATAATTATATTATTTGCAGTTGCAAAAACGACTCAGTGTCAACAACAAACCCAGAGTAGAAAGAAGAAAAGATAAGAAATGTCAGTAAATGTTCAAACCTGCCGTCTAACGTCTCGGAGGTTTACAGTAAATGTATATTTTTAATAAAAATTGAGTTTCTCCAGGCTGGAAACAAATCAACAGTTAATGATTTCCAATCTGTCTGCTGGTGAAAACTTCCTATTCAACTCACAGAAAATCATTAATCTACTCAGATTAAAGCAGATGAACATAAATAAAACATTAAACTTTCGTTTCCTGCTGCCATGAATCAACGTTTCAGAAACAAATCAGGTTTTCATCAAACCGTTTCCTCCTCAACTCAAACGCTCTCTCTGATTTCTCTACCATTTTCAATAATCTCCAGTTTCTTGTGATTACACTAAATGTGCCAAATCTGGGCGCCATGGAAACCAAGAGGAGAGAAAGCGGAGGATCATAAATCAGACAAAACCAAATTAATTCAGATGGATTTTTCCCCGGTGGAAACGGTTGAGAGAGGAGAACAAAAAGTCGCCTCTCAGACTAAAGAGAAGAAGAACGATGAAATCCAAAAGGTTGAATTTACTTATTATTATCTAAAATCATCCTGTAGTTAAAATGACGGGATTTTTTTCAGTGCTGCTCCTCACATGTTGGAGACCCAATCAGAGGAAATAATATCTCAGACTAAATTTAGCTGATTTTATTACATTTAGTTTGTCAAAACAAATTGACAACCGCCTGTCACCACCCGTCTCCATGGTTACCGTCATCCCACTGCTGTCCGGTGAAGACGAAGCGTTTCAACATGGCTGCCCTGGTCGTTGCTCCGCTCTGATCTCAGTTCATACAGCCAAAACAATAACTGATGTTTCTGTAAAATCAATTCAGCAAAAACAAAATGAACAACTTTCAGCTCAAAAAGCAGCAAAACAGCCCAGAGCACCACACTGCCACCGCCGTGCTTCACTGTTTTCATAAACGACGTTTCTGGGAACATTGAGACGATATTTAATATTCTTCGTTTTGTACAGGAATGAAAAGCGATTTTATCGTCCGTCACAGTTTGAGAAAACGTCTGTAACTGGTTTTTATGTCTTTATGATGTAAAAATGTTTGGATGCTATAAAGTAGTGAAATGTGAAAGGACGGCTGAGCATGAGCATCAGGTCAGAGGTCAGAGGTCAGAGGCTGTTTGAAGAGTTTCATCAGTTCACTCTGGGTCAGATCTGCTTTCTGCTCGTGTTTTCAGATGGATTCATCCAGACTGCACTGTAAAAAATCTAATATTACCAAGTATTTCTGCTCTAGTTTTAGTGTAAATTTATCATTTGAAATAAGACAAAACTAGCAAATAACATTTCAGAATAATGAAGGAGCTTGTTTTCAGTCAATAAGAAACAAATAAAAATAATGGCAGATAATTCCACTTATATGAAAATGTTTCGTTTCTAAGTGAAATAATAACAAACGTTTCCGCTGAAAATGTTTCAAACACGATTTTCTCTGTTTCTGTTTCAATGATGAATGATTTGAACAAAATCTGCATATTTTACTCAGATAAAAGTTACTTTTATTGATAGATGAATAACATTTTGTGGCGCATTAAGCAGAACCTGCCTAGCAGCATGAAGTAGGCACCGCAGTTTAAACTGTTTTAACTCCAGAAGAGTCTGAACCAAAATCACAAATAAATCATAAGATAAGGCAGAATCTAAAATCTGTTTGTATTTCCTCAGGTTTTCTGTTTCTCTTTGATGATGTGAAACGTTTAATAAAAACTTCAGAAAGTTAATATTTATGAAACTTCCAGCATCAGAAATGTTTTGTTTCTGTTTCCAGGCGCCTGCTGGTGAAACAACGAGACATCGACCTCAATAAAACGTTGAAGTTATTTCCAGAAGAAGCAAAAGTATCAAAAGATTTTGTGTCTGAAATTTGTTCCAATCAGATGAGATTATTTTTTATTTCCGGCCGTTTTCTGCTGGTTCTGCTGGATCTGGTTCATTTGGATAAATCTGATGTCAACATCAAACAAACAAACAAAAATCTGAGATAAAAATAAATCTGAGAAATGCAGAAATGCTGGAAAACTCCCAGATTAGAAGCAGAAGAAGAACATGAAGCGTCCTGATTGGTGGAGACGCTGCTCATTAGAGCTGCAACGATTATTTCAATAATCAATGATTCTATCGATCGTTCTGACCATTAATCAGAAAAAAACATACAAATTAATAACTTTAAGATTCTGGATTGTAAAGAAAATAATTTGTGAGCTGAGATTAAAAGTCGTACCTGAGAAATTAACAGTTTAGATGAACTAATAATAATTCAGACCAAAGTTAATGACTGCAGAGTCTCAACCTGAGGAAAAACTAAACATTATGAAATATTAACAGTATGTAAAAATATGAGCCTGGTTTTGAAACTTGTTTTCATCTAAAAATAAAAAACCTAAATGAATATTTATGAATCTATAAACTCTGACAACAAATAATAATAATTCATTTTAAAAATATTGGACATTTATCAGATTTGATCAACTTTAGGTTTTTCAGTTTATTTCCTAAAAAGCCATGAGCTCATATTCATTTCTTAATGTAAGAAAAAATTATTTGCACTTTTCACAGATCAAACCACAAAGTGCTTCATAAAACCGTCAGATTCAGCTAAAGCCCGTCTGCACAAATAATCTGCATTTTGAAATAATAAATGGAATCAACGCGACGTGAAAACGACCAGGCTGAACCGACGATCCTGACGGGATTTAAACCGACAACCGGACATCCGGTGAGCTGAGACGCTGGAGGCTGAGGAAGATTTCTGAGCCGCTTCGCGTCTTCAACGCTCCTCGCTGCGTCGCCATGTGTGAACAGACTTCATGTGGGAGGAACTTCGTCTGTCGCCACGGAAACCTGAACCAGTTCCAGATGCTGAGCCGATTCACCGGGTCTCAAAGCAAACGGGTCAGAGTCAACCAGAGAGGCGCCGGTTCCCCTCCTCCTTCATGACCTTCCAGTTTCAGCCAGAAGCTCAACCTGCTGAGAAACAAATTCACTTTTTCCAGAAAGAATCTGGGGTGGAAATGATCTAAATCCTGGAAAACGCGGCGCTGCTTCACAGCTGCATCTCTGCATCGTTTTCCTCTCTTTTCAAACACAGATAAATCATAAATGGTGGAATCTGAACTCACACTCCTCTGACAAGCTGCAGAGTAAAATCCAAACCTGAAAAACTGAATTCATGAACTGAAACATGTTGAAGAAACTCAGCAGCAGAAAGTTGAAACAGTTCCTCTGAACCCTGGTGTGGATTTACACAGATTATCTGACAGATTAAAGATGATCCAGAGATTCTCCTTTTCAACACTAGATGCCAAATTAAGTTGTAAAATAGATCAATAATAAAGTAAAATGAAGTACATAGATACTTGAGTAAAAAATAGAAATTGTACAGGAATAAACTAGATGTTGGTGCAGATAAAGACTTAAAATGATTTCACAGATTATGCAGATAATCCCAGAACCAGGCTCAGCTGTAAACAGATTAACAGCAAACTGAGACTTTCTCTGAAAAATCTTTTATCTGCATCTTCTAACAGTTCAGACACTAAAGCTGTTTTCCCTCCTGATGGTCCGGTCGACCCGGTTCTACTGGGACCAGAACTCCACCATCTGCTCCACCTCCAGCTGCTGTGGTTCTGACCCAAACCAACCTGTTCCCCTCCTGGCCTGTGGGGGCGCTGCACCAGGAACCACTGAAGGAAACCACACAAAAACCTCTGGAGACACTGAGAGCAACTTCCTTCTTCACCAGATGGAAACAAGATGGAGGCGTCAGATTTTTCTCTTTAGTCTTTGGCTGAAGACCAGGAGCCATTTCTGCTGCTAGCGCTAGGCTAGCATGTTAGCTTTGTTTATATTTACCCAGAATGCCCTGAGCTGTAGTCCATTTCCTGCTTTAGGAGCAGTCTCTGGTCCGCTTGGTGTTCACATTCAAACTGAACCAGAGTTCACTTCAACTGAACTCAGACCAAGTTTTGGAGGACCAGAGGTCAGAGGTCGACTAGCGTTCACACCTCTCCAAGCGGTCCAGACTTTGACTAGACAACCAGACTGAAGTCAAACTGTACATTTGAAACATACTTGTATAGAAATTTGGCTTCATTTGGAGCCGAATCTGATGCCTAGAAATTGGGTCTCTGTCTCTTTAAGAAGCTCCTGCTCAAAGCAACATCAGGAAAATGTTTGAATCTCACTGAAATCGGTTTTATGCCGCCTGTCCATCTCTCTGCGTCCAAATCATGTTTTGCTTTGTTGTTTAACTTAAAGATCTGATTATTAAACGTTTTTCACCTCTGAGGAGAAAACGGCGCCACCTGGTGAAATTAGTTCGTTCATCACAGCAGAAGAACCACATTTACTCTGAAAACACAACTCTGCGTGTGTGTGTGCGTGCGTGCGTGTGTGCGTGTGTGTGTGTGTGTGTGTGTGTGTGTGTGTGTGTGTGTGTGTGTGTGTGTGTGTGTGTGTGTGTGTGTGTGTGAGAAACAGCATGATTCCCCATTAAAGAGCAAATCCATCCCAGTAACATCCAGGATCTGAATCTGATCAGTTTCTTATTGTCAAAATAATCGACAATGGATCTGATGTGATTCGTCAGAACCGACCCGTTAAATCAGCTGATCCTCACCGACCAATCAGAACAGGAAGCTGTTTGGTTCTGCAGAGGAGCTGCACAGAGCAGTTTGCTTGATTTTTTCTATTTTCTCCATTTTTCTTCCGGTTGGCTCTTATTAAACGTTTTGATTTTTCCACAGAACAGTTTCATCGTTCTGAGTTCCTGTAAATGTTTGCAGCCGATGATGAATAAACTCTGGATCATTTCAAAGCTTTTAATGACTTCAGCTGCAAACCTTGAAATAAATTAACTTCACAATCTTCTGAAAGCTGCAGAACCTCAGCTTCCCCCTCAATCACACTTTTTCCTTCCACTGAACCTTCAGTTAATCTGCTTGGAAACAGCTCTTTCTGTCAGACGTCAGTCACCATCTGCTGCTCAGTAACAATCTGTTGAAATCATTTTAATGTTTCATGTTTGAGTTCAGCCAGAAACATCAAAATATTTAGACATAAACTAAAATGAATCCAGAATTTTAGATTTTATCATATTTTATACTATATGATTCATGAGAGAGTTAGGTTTTATATATTTACACAGATTTTATTTTAAAACTCATAATTATAATAATAATAATAATAATAATGTTTTATTATTACAGTATGTTTATGCATCATGTCAGGTTTATTTGATAAGTTTGTGTTAAAATTATCTAAGGAAATTTATCATGTAATAAAATGACAAATATTAAAAGTTAAATATTTCCTTGTGAGCATTGAGATGCTAAAAACAACATGGCAGCAAAGAGGAACAAAAATCATGCAAATAAAATAACTCAAAACATGATAAATGAACATATAAAAATGTAAACATGACGGAGGAAATGAGAGCAAAACATTTATCATTTTGTCTCTGCGCATCTTCCAGCTAATTTAACTCATTTATATTCATTTTTTAATGATTATTTTCAGTCTCATAAACTTTGATGCCTGCGCTGCCTGAATGAAGCTGTGATGAAATGAGTCTCAGCAGAAATCCTCCCTGAACTCCGGCTCACCTCCAGGCGCTGCCGCTCCGAGGCTTTCAGCGGGGAGACCGGAGAGACCTCCAGGCGCGTCCCGGTCCCATCGCGCTCCGCCACGCCGCGCTCGGCGCTCCGCAGCCGGACTCGGTGCTGCTGCTCCGCCCGCTGGTGGCTCCGGCTCCGGCTGGTTTCTAGGTAACAGCGCTGCTGCTGCAGGCGGTGGGAGGAGCTCAGCTGCATGTCTGCCTCTCAGGTGCTGCAGCATTCCCTCACACACACACACACACACACACACACACACACACACACACACACACACACACACACACACACACACACACACACACACACACACACACACACACACACACACACACACACACACACACACCACCATTACCCCTCTAATTTCGTTTCTGCCCCGTTTATTTTTGGTCTCTGCGTGGGGAAACGGTAAATCCTCTCTGGTTGGATGTAGAAACTATTTTCCTGTTTAGAAATCAGAAATCTTTGGCTCTTGGGCTCCAATCTGACGGATCTTAAAATCAAACTGCTTGGTGTTTGGGAGTCAAACTCTCAGAGCTGGAATTGGGAGTCGAAATGATTTCACCTCCAAACCATCAGCTCAGTTTTATGGGACAGAATTACAGAAAAAGAACAGCGATGGGAAAGGTTGATGATAAATGATCTACAACATTTTCACTGACAGAAATCTGAAAAGTGTGGTGTGAATTTGTGTTTTGATAATGTGTCTTTTCAGTCTTTGCCTGTTTCTGGCAGCAGCTGAAGTTCAGTCGACTGGTGGAGAAAATCTGAAGGTAAATGTTTTAGTCTCATTCTCAGATTAATTTCAGTCTAGACTTTGAATGATTTTCAGCTTCCAGATTAAAATCTTTTCCAGGATTATTAACTTTTACCACAGAAACGCAGGCCCACAGCATTATTCTGCCACCACCGTAGTTTGCTGTGGGTGAGATTTATGAGCAGCTTTAAACTTCTCCACTGTTTTCTCTGCTCTCCAGTTGCTCTTTGTGTCTTTTTACTGGGAAATCTTTTGTGTTTTAAAATCCTTTAAGCTCCACACATTAAATCAGAGACGTGGTTCTGTTGGTATAAAACCCAAATAATTCATCAAACTTCTCTTTCCTGATCTCCATCAGCTCCTCTCTGGTTATTTCCACTCTCTGGAGCGTCAGATGTTTTCTGTACCTTCATGTCGACCTTGCAGGAATAATGCGCCATGATTCAAGAAAAATAATTATTATCGTTGCTTGAATGAATTGTCTCGCCCTTGAAGGAAACGAATTCAGTGAAACTTATTTCTGAGCATAAATGATCATTTTCCACCCTGAACCTGAAGCAGCAGCAGCTGCTGCGTTTCATTCAAAAGATAAAGAACCAGCTTCAGTTCTTCATTTTGTAAAAATCAAAGTTTTCTGTAATAATGATAACAATAAAACTATTTTGTTGCTTAATTAACATTTTTTAATTACAGACTTAGTAATGCTCCTGGTGTGTGGGAGTGAGATGTCTTCATGAATAGAAGATCTCTGAAGCAGGTTGCACACCTGTCTGCTTTCACCTGATCCTGGATTATGAAGGTTTTCATTAATCTGTGATGCTGCATGTTTTCATATCGATCCGATATGAAGTAAATAAAGGACCATTATCGCCGATGCCGATGCCGATACCGATACCGATATTAATCCGATATATCATCAAACTTCTGACCTTCTGGCTTTTATTGTTTTTCTTTTGAATGATTTTGTTTAAACCAAAAACAGACCATAGATAAAGTTTTTATGATTTTACAAAATATAAATAATAATATTTATATTTACATGATAAACAGTAAAATAAAACACATTTGTGTTTATTGTTTTGTAAATATAGTGAAAAAATGTATCATTTGAAAAATCAAAGCAAAATCTTTGTAGTTGAGAAACTACAAAAAGAAAAGAAAATTTACAGTGAATCTGGCACTAATGTATCGATCTTATCATCAGTCTGAGACCAACTTGGTATCGATATTATCGATATTTTGAATCGATTCTCTGATTATGATCTGCTCCTCTTCCTCTCCAGATGTTGCTGAAACCACAAACTGAAGTTTAATCATTAAAAAACAAACTTTACTTCTGGTTCTGCATCTGTATCTCTGGTCCGCTTCAGACCGCTCCAAAAGCAGGAAGTGGACTCCAGCGCAGGGCATTCTGGGTAAATACAAGCAAAGCTAACGTGCTAGCCTAGCGCTAGCAGCAGAAATGGCTCCTGGTCTTTAGTCAGAGACTAAAGAGAAATCCTCCAACACTAAAATCTGACGCCTCCATTTAGTTTCCACCTGGTGAAGAAGGAAGTTGCTCTCAGTGTCTTCAGAGATTTTTGGTGCAGTGCCCCCACAGGCCAGGAGGGGAACCAGTTGCTGCTGGACTTTAATCAGGTTTTTGTGTTGTTTCCTCCAACAGAACAATCCCTCCTCTCTCTCTCTTTACCTTTTTGATTGTTGGGGTATTTTTTGTTCTTTAAATCTGCTTCCACTTTAGCTGTTCTGCATTTTCCTGGTTTGTTTGTGCAGGATGAACTCTGCAGACATTTCTAATGAGGTCTGATCAGGTTGGAGCCTTTTAACAGATATTGCTCTGACTTTGTAAGAGCATCTAATAAAAACGTCTCTGCCAGGCATAATCAATACACAAAGGCACTTTGTGTTGAACGCTGCTCCCAAAGCAATTTTAGTCTGATTATTGCTTTTAATTGAATCTCTGTGCAAACATGTCAACAGCCTCATATTTTCCTGGATATTAGGTTTTTATTAATTCATCCACAGGAGACATAATTAGGATGCCGCTTTCAGGGACTCGACAAAAACAACCGATGTTTTTATTAAAGCGTGAGACCATCCATCATCGAAACGTGTTCCTGCTTCTGCATTCATAATCCTTCAGTTTAATTATGATTCTCAGACCTGCTGGGTTTGGACTGTAATCACACCCAACCCAACCAATCCAGTCCAGTGAGATCAGCAGCCTTTAAACCGCATTTCTGTCAAATCACAAGATCCGAAAAGGTTCATGGATTTGATCAAGTTGGGAAAACTGGAGAAATGTTGCTTCAGTCAAATGAAACTAAAGCTGAAGTTTTGGGAAACTTTTCCTGGAAGGTGAAATTCTGCTTCCTGTAACAGGTGAGGCTGAGTCTCTGGTCTACACAAAACATGTTTCTACACGAAACCATAATGAGATTTCAGTCAGAATGTTTTAGGGCGTCTGTCACTTTAAATCAAGCTGCTGCTGGCCACGCCCCCAACTCAACTCAAAATGGCTGCAAACTGGCGGAGTGTCAGCGCCAGAAAAGATTTTTAAAAAGGAGCAGAAATTTTCTGCTAAAAAATGCAGAAATTATTAAATTAATCTCAGACATTTTCTAGAAAGCTTTGAAACTTTGAGTTTCAAAGTTTAAACATTTTGACTTTTGAAATTTTCTTGTTTTTTTTCTACAAACTTCAGAGTTTTTTGGCAGTAATTTACTCTTTTTTCTGTACAGTGGCCCTCATAGGGCCTACCTGATTAAGAATCCTAACAAATGCTTAATTATACAACCATACATCTTTGAAAAGCAGAAGTGGAGCCTCTTGCACAAACAACAAGAATCCATGCAAATGGTTTCTGGATGATGAGTCAACAACAAAAGTCTTGTGTTTTCCAGCAGCCATTGTACAGCCACACAGCAGGAAAACCAGCTGACCAAACGTACTGGAGCGTTGCTCTGGTTGCTAGGTAACGAAGAGTTGTGACTGGATTATTGGGAGGATTTTGAAAAGACTCATTTTCCACCAAATATCATTAACTTATTGCCAGAGAAACACTTGGGTTGTTTCTAGGAGCAGAAGATCCAGATGGAAATAGAAAAAGATGAAAAAAGTCCATTTTGAATTTTAGATCCCAGTTAAAAACGATACTGAACAAAAACATACCTACAGTAAAACACGGCAGTGGCAGCATGATTCTCTGGGGTTACTTTCCTTCAGATGCAACTGGAGTTTATTCATTTATATTTATTTATTTAATCAATGTGGAGAAAATCTGGAAAACTACAAGATAATGTTTGACCCAAAACACTGAGCTGAAGATGAAGAGGATTTTATTTTGGAGTCCAAACATCAAAAATCACCTGAGCAAAGATTTAATGAGGAGGAAAATGTAAGTTTGGAGATTAGAACCAAATTCAAGATGGCTGAAAACACGTTATGACCTGCATTAGAGGACAGCTGCAAAGCAGCATGGGTAAATTTACAGAGATCCAATCATCTGCTCCCACAGCATGATGCTGCCATGTCAGCAATTACCAAAATCTATGAGGCTCAAATCCAACATCTCGTTAAAAAATAAAGCTTCAAAATAAAACCTTCTTCTGAATGATGAAGCTGTAAACTGGTCTGTTAATCTCAAGTAACAGAGTAAAATCCTCAGATTTAGTTTTCTGAGTCCAGTTTTCCGTTTATCAGCCTCAGCGCAGCGGGGAAAGACCTCCGACCGCGACCCGAAGGTCAGACACAGCCCACCACTTCCCAGCATGCATCTCTGCTGCGTGTGGCTTTTATTGGACGAAGCGCGGCCCACACAGTCATTCAACACCATGGCTTAAAGTTTCCCTCCTAACATCTAACGCTCGTTCATGGAGACGCTGCTGCAGCTGAAACAGTGAAACAGAAACCTGCTGCAGCTGCTGCAGCTGCTGCAGCTGCTGCTGCCTCTACCAGCAGACAGTCCTGCTCCAAACTGGGAGACGATTCTGGTTTCTGAACTGGCAGTGGAAGCAGTGGACGAGTCAGAGGTGAAGGATGACAGGAGGGTCAAATAAAACTTCGTCTTAACGAGTCTCCATGGCAACCTTCAGCTGTTTAATGGCTTCAAGGAACAAAGTTGAGAAAAAACAAAAACATTTAGAGTTTAAACCGATTAGAGAAAATATGAAGAGAAGAGCTGGAAGAGCTGCGGTGAGGATTACAACGGATCTCATCTCTGTTCAGCTGTGGAAAGATTCTTAGTTTCTTCACAAGTTTTTAGTTTCCTGGTTTGTTAAATTTAAAAAAATCTCAGCTAAAATTTAATGTCATGAGTCTGAAGTTACCCTGATGCGTCCAAACCAGGAAGAAAATGGAGATATCCGCTAACATCAGCTAGCATCCGCTAACATCAGCTAGCATCCGCTAACATCAGCTAGCATCCGCTAACATCAGCTAGCCTCCGCTAACATCTGCTAGCAGCAGGAGCTGCTGCTCTCGGCCCACTCTGGATTCATTTCTACTTCAAATGGTGCAAACTGTAAAAACCAAACTTCAGTTTGTTCTCTCAGCTTTTATCATTTGGATTCATTTTGTTTAGTAAAATTTTCTGTTTGTTTTGTGTAAAAAAGGAAAACTGTAAAAAATGTTGGATTTATTTTGTCCCTACATATAAAACATTTGATTTTATCAACTGTGCTTTATTAAACTCAGGCAGTCAGAAATAATTATCTGAAGTTTCTTTGATGTAATCTTTAAATATTAAATGATCATTTGATCAGTAAACTTTTTACCAAATACTTTTTTACTTTTACTGGAGTTAGTTGAGATCATCTCTTGAAGAAATATCCTCTGGATCTACTGATTATACAACAAACACAATTGCAGATAAGAACAAAAAATGACTTCTTGCACTTCAGGAAAAAGATCCAATTGTTGAGATATTATGAATTTAAGAGGAAAAAAGATTTATAAAATTGCTGTCTGAGCATCCTATGTGAAAAAGTATTACATAATTAACAGACCTATTCTACCTCACATTCAGTGCTGACCTTACTAAACACCGGACTTTACAACAAATGCGTTGCGTGATAGATATCTAACTTATGGGTCCCCTCACTGTACTTACAGCCGAGGTAGCGAAATAACTTCTAATGTCTGTCGTCCTTTTCTTTTTTGGTGGTGACATGGAGACTCATAATAAAAGTGAAACTCAGAAGGAGACCCGTTCACTGTCAGCATCGTGGACCAAGCTTCCGTTCCTGCAGCCAATCAAAGAACGAAGATCCACGTTCTGTGAGCCAATAGCGGGTCGTCATAGTTCATAACAGCGAATTTTAAAATGAATGCTACCACTGTGTAGCATATTGAAATATTAAACTAATCAATGTAGATTTTCGTTTATTTTTTTTTGTTTTTGTTAAAAGATACATATGTTTTTTTTTAATTAATATGGCAAAAATTGGTCGGGACTATTTTATATCCCTTGAATATTGGTCGGGACATGTCGGTGCCGTACCCAAACCTACGCCCATGGTGTGTGTTAATGTGTGTGTGTTAGGGTGTGTTAATGTGTGTTAATGTGTGTTAATGTGTGTGTGTGTTTTCAGGTGCTTCTCTCTGCTATGTTGTGAAAGAGAGGCGGGTTGCCATGTTCCTCTGATCCCCCCTAGCAGCAGCTGCTGCTCTGATCAGATAAGTGCGCCTCTCTCTCTCTCTCTTCCTCTCTCTCTCTCTCTCTCTTTTTTCTCTCTCTCTGTTTTTTCTCTCTCTCTCCTTTGTCTAATTTCCACCTTCATCATCATCATCGTTTCTCTCTGCTGCTGCGGCTCAAATGTCAAGTTGAAGTTTCTCAGAAAGGCTGATCTGCTAATTAAATCTGAGCTCTGGGTTTTATTCTGTGAACAGTTTTAATCTTCAAATGGTCGATCAATATTTGAATGTGAGTTACAACTTGTTAAATAAATCTTCTGCCTGTAAAAGCTTTTTATTGCATGTTTTTTATGTAATTTATCTTCATACAGCTTCATAACTTTGGCAAAATAATCTATTCCTCATAAAGTTTTTCTTTTACTTCAGATTTTCCTGAGAAACTGAAGAAACTAAAACAGAAGCAACAATAAATGAACTTTTTGAACAGTTCTTTAAGAGATTAGGATCCAGATTCAAACCATTTCAGATTAATTTAAATTATTCTGGAACAAAACTGCTGCTTCTTAAAATGAATTAGCAGAAAATGATGGAGCGTATTGTTTAAAAGGCATCAGCCGTTTCTTCTTTTGGAAAATTAGCTTCCAGTGAAAGATGGAAAACTTGAAATGAATTTTAAATTTTCAACAAACTCCTGCAAACATCTGAACAAGACGAAGCAACAGATATTTGACGAAACAACTTTGAGTTCATGTTTCACTTTTTTCATTTAACTTCTTCAGTATTTTGGCACTAAGATTTTACAATAAGCAGTTTTAACTGATTTCTGGATGAATTTGCCAACATGTTTCCATCCCATCACACAACAGAAACATAAAGATTTATTGGACTTTGACAAACAAACAGGAGAAAAACAAGTTACACAGAGAGAAGCTGATTGGGGAGAGTTGGGTTTTTATAAATTGCTGATAAGGAGCTGATCAGCGAACAATGAACAGGTGAGGCTGATTAAGGACCTGAGTAACAGCTGCGGCGAGCAGCAGCTGGAAATGATCCAGAAACCATGAAACACGACGGAGGAGAAATTACCAGAAGATTATCATCAAAATGAAGCAGCAAAACAAAACAGCACAATTCAGTTCAGTTTGTTTAGCACCAATTCACTTCAAAAAACAGAAATCATTTCAACACAATTCTACACGTTTCAGTTAATAATAGTGATCAATTAGTGTACTAATCTTAGTTTATAATCCTAATTAGTTTAAAACATTTTTCTGTACGGAAATCCAGCAGAGCGTTGAGTCGTTGACCCGCAGCATCACTCCTCCTGACCAGCAGGGGGTGACGGGGGAGAGGAAGCACTCCCCTCTAACAGGAAGAAAGTTAGTTTGAAGAAGTGATGATCTGGTATCGTTTTAGATTTTATAGAGATCGTACACCGGACTCTTCAGGCTCCCTGGAGGCTGGATGATGTTTCAACTTCCTGTTTGAGAGGCTGATCATGTTTCTACTTCCTGTTTTAGGAACTGTGACATCACGAAGCCGCTCTGCAGACAGAGGCAGTTAGAATCTGAGCGAAACACTTTGATTGAGATAAAACATGCGGAGCAGAGCGCCGACCTCGCTAAGGTCACAGGAAGCTAATTCCCCCCCTGCATGGCTAATCACGTCAGCGCAGCAGGAGCAGAACGGAGACGGTGACCCCGTGACTCTGAGGTCAACATGGCCGCCGCCTTCTGGGTCTGCTTGAGCAAAAACACATTTATTAATGTTAGCATGCGGCGCAGAGCTCCAATTATTCCTAAATGAACAAACCAGGCAGCAAACATGTCTGCTCTGCTGGATGGCAGAAAATCAGCTAAATAAAAACACACCGATTCAATAAGTTGGAATATTATTGAAAACTTGATCAGTTAATGAAATGAAAGACATTAATTAGATCAATTCCACCCAGACTGATGTTTTCAGGCATTTATTTCTGTTCATTTCGACAGTAAATTAAAACATTTTAATATAATCACCTTCCTAAAATATTGTGTTTTTTGCAAAAAGTAATTAATATATAATTTATTATTTAACTGAGATTAATGCTGTTAATCACAGAAACTGTGAGAGCTGCAGCATCTTGGATAGTTTCATTACAAACTTCGATGTCAGTTTTGGTGACGGATCAAAGCAGGAAATTCTTCTGAAGGAAACTCTGAACATCTGAAGGCATTTAGATCCAGATTTCCTCCAGTTTTACTCTATTATAAATTTGGATAATCAACTTTAATATTTTTGTGTTGTTTGGTCAAATACTTAGAGAAACATCTGGATAAACTGCAGGTGGCCCAAATTAAAGCTGCATGTATTTCAGAACAAATGTTAATTTTATGCATCAGTTCCTGTTTTCATCACGTTTCCGTTTCCTTCCATCAGCAGATATGATTCAATACTAGGAGGACATGTTTTATCACTTTTACATATTTTATTCCTGGAGCCAACAGCAGATCAGAACTTTTTCCTTCTGCATCCACACTGATGGCTGATCATTTAAAAAGAGATTTAAAAATCTAAAACGGAGAATGAATTACAGATACATTTATATTTATAGTTTATCATTGTTTGTTTTCTATATATCTTTGTTTTTAGTCTAGTTTTGATATTTCTTAAATTGTTTGATGTATTTTGTGATTGTGTTTTTTCCTCCACCTTCTTCAAATCTGACAAAATCATCGTCAAACGTTTGTGCAGCAAAAACTTTCATTGTAAAGATATGAAAGAAGTTTCTGGAGGTCATCAGAGGTCACCATCTTTAAAGCAAAAGCAGCACAAACACATTTTTTGCTGCTCAAACGTAGCTGAGTTGATTAACACAAATGTAGTTTAATTTGAAGAAGGCGGCTGGTTGACCTTTCATGACCTCTGGACACATTTATTAATATCTTTAACATTTTTGGCAGAGATGAAAATTTTTGCAGCACCAACGTTTGACACCATTTTTGTTAGATTTGAAGGAGGTGGAGCCGACTTCAGTCAGGTCTGATGAGACTTTCAGGTTTTGATAAAACCTCCCAGAGTTAAAGCAGAACCGACTGAGAGATGAACTTTGACCTCCACATTTCTGCCGCAGAGTTCCTGGAAACTGGAAGTCGATTTTCAGGGAAAAACCTTCAGAGTTTCTGATTGATGTAAAAGCTGTTGAATGACAGACGGAGACGCTGCGAAACGTTTCATTAACTGCTTTATCCTGCCAGCCTTGACTGAAGAAAAACTATGAACAAAAGTAAAAGTCATTTTCCATCACCGAGTTCTCGCTGAACGCTTTAGCTGAAAGAAATCAAGACAAGGAGGTTTATTTCTGATAGAGGAGAAATGAAACCAGATTATTCTCCACCTGGAGGGTTTATAATTTATTTTATTAAGCTAAAAACTCCCGATTCATTGTGAATCCATTCATGTTAAAAATAATAAGCTTACAGTTAATGAAATCATCTTTATGACTCATGTTAAAGTTCGCTGCCCACCTTCTGCTGTAAATAGATCTGTGATCCTAAAGCGCTCTGATCTCAAGGAAACAGCAACATGGATGCCAAGTTACCGTGGCAACACGACGACACGGGGCCTTGAATGAGTTTTGTGATGTAAAGTCAACTTTTCACCAGAGGAAGCTTTGTGCTGCAGCCGGAGGCGGATCGCTCCGTCATCACGAAGGAGATGACCAGATTTATTTTTATTTTCAAAGCTTTTAAAACAATAAAACAAATTCAGCCTCTAACGATTAAAACATATCAATAAAAACAGGAGAGTAAGTTCAACAGATTAGTAAAATTGGTAGTGTTTCCATTACCAAGAAATATGACTTAAAGTTACACATCTCTGCCACAATGACTTATTAAAGGGTGAAATAAACAAAGTGGTGACAATATAACAATATTTCTGCTCAATAACAATAAAACGTCAGAATGAAAAGAGCAGCAGAGAAAGCTGAACATTTTTACTGACGCACAGAAAGATGGTTTTGTTGCTGTAAATAATAAGTGACATTGAAAAAGTAAAACATTTCAGTAACATCATTTCTTCGTTCTGAGAGTTTTTCTGTTTTCTGGTTCTTTCTGATCTTCCTGGCCGTTTCTGAACTTCCGGTTTGATGTGTGACCTCGGAGCTTCAGAGCCGTTCAGAGCCGCCGGACTCGGTAACCGATCCCGCTTTAACGAGCCTGCTGCTGGGCGTGGCGCCGCGGGAGGAGCGCGTCCCTCATTACGGACACAAGACAACAGACGGACCGGTACCGGAACCGAGCAGCTGCAGCTGGTAACGAGCCTCATGGCGGCCATGAAGGTCAACTCTACAATTAGAGACGCTGGCAGCCATGTTGGCGGCAGCCGGCGTCTCTACAGCTTCATAGTAAAAATAGAAATAAAATACTGCTTCATATTAATACCCAGAATCCTCCGCTTTACGAAACATTTAGGGTAATTTCCGGTTTTGTTGTTTTGAACTCTGACCTACTTTTCTTCTCATTGTTACCATGGTTACTAGTTTAGCTCACACCAGCCTGTTTTTTTTTTTTTTCTTCACTGTTCCAGCAAATAGACAAAGTCTGAGACACGAAAACCAACAAATTCAGCTGCAGCTTTTAGTGAAGCTAAAACATTTATTTATGGCTTTCTTTTCTCATTGCATCTTTATCTAGTTTGATTCCTTTAAACAATAAAATCAGTTTAATCGTTTGTAGCGCTTTGCAAACTGCCAGAAAACCAAACCAGGACCAAAATTCATCAGATTTACTGCTGTGAACTGGAACTGTTCTGATTTTTTATATATTTCTGAAAACCAGTGATTTGCAGTCAAGCTAAATCAAAAGTGAATAAGAAATAAAGTGAAAATTAAACTTATTGAACTTTATCTTCTAAATTATGAGCGCCCTCTCCTGGTGCTGCCCTGGGTAACTGCCTTATGACCCATATTAATGTGTGTGTGATTTATTTTACAGAAAACAATTGTAGATATTTACAGACTCACTAATGCTGCCTCCGCATGGCGGTTAATCACATCCCGATTTTTCAGCGAAGTTTTTCCTTTAAAGGTAAAATGAGGAAACAAAGTCAGGCTTTAAAAATAGTTTCAAAAAAATCATGAAGTTAAAAGTAGCTCTGACCTTTAACCTCACACTCCCTCACCACCCAAAATCTATTTAAGGTTTTTATTACTGTTCCTCCCCAACTGGCTTTATCTATAGAGGAGAATCATTTACAGGAAGTGATGTCATTACTCATATTTTGATGAGCGAATGTGTTGGAGCGGAGGTCAACGCCGCCGCGCTGACCTCCCTTCCTCTGAATCCTAAATTAGAGATGAGGTTTGAGCAACGTGACAGGAAATGAGATGCAGTGACTGAAAACCACTTGTGTTTCTAAAGAGTCACTAATAACATGATTCACACAAATCCTGAGCAAAACTCTGGATTATTCATGAGATTAAACCGCAAAGATTGGAAAAAGAAGATTCACTTTAATCCAAAATAAAAGTCAGAGAATTGGCACATCAGCAGTTCTTTTTGTTTCATAATCTGGATTAAATATGAAGTAGAACAGAATAAACACACAATCATAAAGGAGATATATCGGTATGTTCCTTTAAGAAGCGACCAGAAGCTCGAATCTGTTTGTTTTGAAAAGCGGAGCCTCGACTGGATGGAAGTGAAAGTAACTCGGCTTCCTTCCTGCAGAGAGAAAAATGACAACAAACAGAAAACAAGATGGCGTCCTGCAGAAACACGTTCTGCCCTTCAGTGGCTTGATCAGACATGCAAAATGGGCAAATTCAATGAAACATTAAATATCATCCAGTTATGAAACAAATGATTCAGATTTAGTTATTCAGTAAAAGGTTTTGCAGTAAAATCAGGAAAATTGATGTTTGGTTGATAATCTGGTGAGTGAATGTGAAGCACGGTGGTGGCAGCATCATGCTGCAGTGATGCTTCTCTTTAGCAGTGAAAAGATGTGATGCCTCCAAACACTCACTGATCAAACTCCAGCTTTTATTGTGAAAATTAATCAGAGTAATGTTTCACCATAATGATTGGAGGAAATCTTCCATAAACCAGAGCAGGACATTTTAAAGGCCTGCTGCTGAACGTTTGGCTTTTATTTGGGAATTCTTGGATGTTGGCAGTCGTGTGAGGAATAGCAGCACTGTGTTGAATACAGACCCACAATGGAAGCATGTTCATGCGTTCAAATGGCCCAGTCAAAGTTTAAGCTACAATCCAAACAGGAATTTCTGGCAAGACTAGAAAATGGAGGATTGAGACGAAACGATCAGGATGTGTGAAACCAGAGACGCTGCTGGAGAACGGACTTCTATTCTTCTTCATCTTCTTTATGGCGGTTAGATGTGAGTTAGCGCCACCTACTGGAATGGAGATGAGTAAAGTATTTTACACAGATTTCAAAACTAAAGATAAATAACTAACAATAATAAAACTACATTCTTTGTTAATTTCATAATCAAACATAGCAACAAACGTCTGACCAATCACAACCCGGCTCATTGGCTTGGCTCTACGTATTTCCGGTGAACTTTGACCCCGCTGAAGCTTGTGTTCAGCTCGGTTTTCTTCCTGTTAACTCAGTAAAAAACTAAAATGAGTTCAAATCTTTTCCGGTTGAATCTGTCTTCATTGTTGTGCTTTCCGTTTTGTTTTGGTGCTTTCGCGTACATCCCAGTACTGTCTCCATGGCAACATCAGAACATCCTGTAGCTACAAAATGGAGGCCGACAGACAGCAGATTAGTTTTATTTTTATTCTGAATTGTAGTAAATAATAATGGCGATTCTCATTAGAAATGATTTTTTTTACTCATTTCTACTATATACAGTTATTCAGGGATGTATCTGACAAAAAGGTAAAGAGCTGACTGACCTTTAACCTCTGAGAGGAGACAGAGTGAATACAGAGCAGCTGGATGAAAAAAACAAACATTTAAATAAACAAAGATATGAAGGAAAGGATGAAAGAGTGAACCAGGTATGGAAGTATATTAGTGGCAAACAGAAAAACAACCAAAACGATCCAAATAAAAAACCAAGAGCCAAAAATATTAAATTCTCCTTTTTAATTCTGGTCTGTTGTGAATCTTTTTCAACTTCCTGATAATAAATATTGACAGCTGGTTTAAAATGAAGTTTCTGATGTGATGATGAAAATATTTCTACGGTATGATTTCTTTTCTTTGCGTCATCAGAGTGTGGGTTTCTCAGCAGCAGCAGCAGCAG